>NC_091334.1:2203835-2428835 GCF_038502225.1 Cherax quadricarinatus | reverse complement strand
GACTTTGTATACTATACACATCAGTGATGCTGGTCTACAGCCTCGTTTCCATCTCCTTTCTTAAAAATGGGGACTATATTTGCCGTCTTTCATACCTCAGGTAGCTGCCCAGTTTCAATGGATGTGTTGAAAATTGTGGTTAGCAGCACACACAGCATCTCTGCTCCCTCTCTAAGGACCCACGGAGAGATGTTGTCCGGTCCCACCACCTTTGAGGTATCAAGGTCACTTAGCAGCTTCTTCCCCTCCTTGGTTGTGCGTATTTCATCCAACACTTGCTGGTATGTATATTCCTTGTTGGTGTATCCCTCTGTTCTTTCTTCTCAGAGTCCTTTCTGTCTCCACTGTAAATACTGCCTTAAATCTCATGTTGAGCTCCTCACATACTTCTTGGTCATTTCTTGTGAGCTTCCCACCTTCTTTCCTCAGCCTGATTACCTGGCCCTTAACTGTTGTCTTCCTTCTGATGTGGCTATACAACAGTTTCAAGTCAGACTTGACTCTCGATGCTATGTTGTTTTCATACTGTCACTGGGCCTCACTCCTTATCTGAGCATACTCATTTCTGGCTCTTCGACTAATCTCTATTTTCCTGGATCCTTTGTCTTCTGTACTTTTTTCCATTCTCTAGTGCACTTAGCTTTTGCCTCCCTACACCTTCAGATAAACCAAGGGCTAGTTCTGGTCTTTCCATTATTTCTGTTGCCCTTGGGAACAAACCTTACCTCTGCCTCCTTGCATTTTGTTATGTAGTCCATTATTTCATTTACTGACTTTCCTACCAATTCTCTTTACCACTGAACCTCCTGTAGAAAGTTCCTCATACTTGTGTAGTCCCCCCTTTTATAGTTTGGCTTTTCCCATTCTACTCCTGTTACCCTCTCCATGTGATCACTAGCTCCAAGGGGCCTTTCATATGTGATGTCCTCAATGTCTGAGCTATGCAGGGTGAACACGAGGTCCAGTCTTGCTGGTTCATCCTCCCCTCTCTCTCTGGTAGTGTCCATAACATGTTGATGCATGAGGTTTTCCAGTGCCATATCCATCATCTTGGCTCTCCATGTTTGGGACCCCCCAAGTGGCACCAGGTTTTAGCAATCAATCTCCTTGTGGTTGAAACTGGCCATAACCAGTAACTTTGCTCTACTTGTGTGAACTCTTCTGGCCACCTCAGCCAGTGTGTCCACCATTGTTCTGTTGCTCTCTTCATATTCCTCTCTTGGCCTCCTGCAGTTCTGTGGTGGGTTATACATAACTGCAATGACTACCTGATGTCCCTCAGACTAAACTGTACCTACTATGTAATCCCTTTCTCCAATCTCATCCATTCCTTCTATTTCCTAAAATCCCCATTGGTTTTTAACAAGCAGTGCAACTCCTCCTCCCCTTCTGCTCCTCCTATCTTTCCTCAGGATCTGATATCCGGTTGGGGAGATTGCATCTGTTATTGTCCCAGCGAGTTTCATGTCTGTGACTGCTATGATGTCTGGGGACGCCTTCCTGATTCTTTCATGGCACTCCTCACATTTATTTGTTATTCCATCTGCGTTCATATACTAAACCTTCAACTTCTTTTCTAAAATTGTAGTCTGGCGAGAATGGTGGTGTTGGGGGAGTAGGAGCCCTGGTGGGGGGCCTATGGGGGGTTGCTGTGGGGGTGGGGTTTGTGATGATACACAAATAACCTGCACATAGAAGAAAGGAGCTTATGATGATGTTTTGGTCAGACTTGTAAATGGTGACTTTATAAATGGTCCAAGTCGGATCGAAATGTAGTCGTAAGCTCCTCTCTTCTATGTGCAGGTTATTTGTGTATCATTCCAGTCACGGTATTGTGCCTTTTTTTGTTATTTAGTTTGTGATGAAAGGGTGGGGGCAGAGGGTACAGTGTGAAGGCTTTGGTTTAGACTGTTCAGTTGTATTGGGGTTGCCGTGGTTGGATTCCTTTTGTGGGTGGTTCTGGAGGAGTTTGCGTTTGCTCTTGCACCTGGATCTGTGTTCTCCTGCTTAACTCCGCAATTGCCTTTCGTTCCTTCTTGCATCTTTATGCCCTCTCTTTCAGTATCTTACTTTCTTCTTATGTTGTGTCTCGTTCAAGATATGCTCTCCGGTACTCTGGATTGTCCCTTAGTCGTGCTTTCTCCTGGTTATGTCCTAGAATCTGTATTGATAAAGCCACTGGATGGCAAAACGTCTACAATAAAGATAACCAGATGCTGCGCATGTCTCTTAACTTTCATCTTGTCAGTATCGTATACCTTTCTTGCACAACTTGTCAGACACTGCAACATCGTGGAATCTTGGTTCAGGGGACATCTACATGACCTTCACAGCTACTACAACTAACTCATCCCCTTGGGTATGACCTACCTCCACTGGGGAATCCCACCTACCAGTGACTATGCCCTCATCTGCTACACATTCATTCTGCTGATACCTATATAAGCGCCAGTCTCCTTGCCTGTGTTCCAGAATCTCTATGACCACGGTGGTCTCCACACCACCTCCAAGGCTGAGGGACTGATTACCTCATCTTCTGTATACAGTTCTACTGTCTTCTAGTTATGTCCTAGAATCTGTATTGATAAAGCCACTGGATGGCAAAATGTCTACAATAAAGATAACCAGATGTTGCACATGTGTCTTAACTTTCACATGTAGGGCTACCAGCTTTCTCCTGCTAGATTTGAAGCCACTAGAATTTTGGCATAGTATTATAGGACTAACACTGGCTTGCAAGCCATAATATTAGGGGACTTACAGTGAAACAGTTAAAGTGCAGACATTGTATTTTCCACCTCCAGGACTCAAGTCTGGTTAACTAGTTTCCCCTGAATCCCTTCACAAAATATTACTCTGCTCACACTCCAACAGCTCGTCAGGTCCCGAAAACCATTCGTCTCCATTCACTCGTATCTAACATGATCACACATGCCTGCTGTATGTCCAAGCCCCTTGCACACAAAACCTCTTATACCCCTCCCTTCACCCTTTTCTAGGATGACCCCTACCCCTCCTCCCCTCCACTACAGATTTCTACACCCTCCAAGTCATCCTAGTTTGCTCCATCCTCTCTAAATGACCAAACCACCTCAACAACCCCATCAAACTCAGTCTTATTAAAAACTAAAAAGTAAGTAGACTTTTAAAAATTCTTAATTCTTTATGGGATTTAATGACACAGGATCTGGGCCTGATATAAAAGAGATTGCATTGTCAGCAGAGAGACAGGTTTCAGATGCTAGGTGGCCTTACATATGTCACTGATAAAATTCAGAAAAAGAAAACGGGCCAGATGCTACCTTGAAGGACATTAAAATGATCTTTTGATTGATTTTAAACATGACAAGACACATGCACTAGCCTTGTAACACTATTGCTACCCCTGCTCATCTCACAGTAAATAGGTACCTAGGTACCCAGAGAACAGCCTAAGAAGCCTAATGAAAATAAGTCAAACAGATTGACTTTCTTGGATTATCCAGGGTTATTAACACTGAGGTTAATAATTTAATAAACAAAATCATCATTTTCATCAACTGTATTCACAACAGATAATTATTTTTGGGGGGAAACTTGCATCAACCTGAACACAGTTTCTTCAGAACAAATGATTAAAATTTTATCTTTTATTGTATCAGCAGTTACCCACCTTCACATAACTATGGAATCTCTGCAGCAGCAGCATCACATTAAGTTCTCTACCAGGCTAGAGTTAATACTTATATAAGTGCTCTTGTAGCCACTAAAACAAAATAGTATCAATTCTCCACAACTCGCCAATTAGAGATAAAACAAATATACCTATTTTTGGTCCATCCAGAACCACTTTCAAGTTGGAATTGAGAGAGAAGTGGGGAGAATTATGGCTTTTCTTCTTTTTTTCCTCTCATTTCTGACTCAATAATAGTCTAGGATTGGTCAAAATAATTTAATTTCATCTCTGATTTGTTGGCAAATTCTAAATTTTTCCAGCCATAGTACTGTAACCTGTATCCATCATAATTTTTTTACTATAGTACAGTGTTAAAAATTTTATACTCTAAATGTCCTATGTCGAGTTTATGAGCAGATCTATATCCATTATATCAGTTTAGTTACCTTCTTCAAGCTAGGCAATGTACTGGGTAAGTGAACAGACCTGATGTGTGTTGAATCTTGAATTAAGTGCAGTGGTTCATGGTGCTTCATGGCATACAGTGCATGTTTAGGGTTTGTAACAAGGATGATGGGCCAAGTGCTGTGCTTCACATCAGTGAAAGAAAACATTCCATGGTCTAGTGCAGCTACACGAAAACTGCAAGAAAAACAAATTCATTAATTTAACAGTAAAGAATATTTGAAAGAATGAAGTAAAAGACCTTTATTAGGTACATAGTTTTTTTTTTTTACTTCAACGGCGGTGTCCTGTCACGGCATGGTGACCCAGAAAAAACCCATTCACCATCATTCATTCAGTCACTGTCTTTCCCGCAGTGTGCTGACATCACAATTAAGATTATCCTCCAACAATAAAGTGCCTGTCTTCTAACAGATGTGGTTGCAGCATCTTTGACACACATTGCCACATCGACCTTCCATTACATTGTCATCATCATTGTTTTCTGCAATTTTGACCAATAAAATATCTGGTTTGTTTTACAGGGAGCATCTAATGAGCATAACCCTATTTTTCCCATATGGTCTTCAGTTCAGTTTACACAAATTTTTATTACGTGCCCTTTTCAAGAATTTAACTACTCTTATCTGACTGTCTACTGTACCAAACATTTCTTTCGTCTCTAACTATGCTGAGAGAATTAATTAAGATATACAATAGTGGAAAAGAATCTTTCCTATGTAAGCCATGCGTGACGTATGAAGCGACTAAAATGCCGGTAGCAATGGGCAGTAACCTTCTCCTGTAGAAAATCCTTAAAAAAAAAGAGAAGAAAAACTTTATAAAACTGGGATGCTTGAATGTGCATGGATGTAGTGTAGATAAGAAAGAGATGACTGCTAATGTTATGAATGAAAAAAGCTTGATGTCCTAGCTCTAAGCAAAACAAAGCTGAAGGGGGTAGGCGAGTCAGTGGGAAGAAATAAATGGGATTAAGTCAGGAGTATCAGAGAGTTAGAGCTATGGAAAGGAGTAGCAATAATGTTGAAAGATCAGTTATGGAAGGAGAAGATGGAATATAAATGTATAAATTCAAGGATTATGTGGGTTATAATAAATGTCAGATGCAAAAAGGGGGTCAAAAGCAAAAACAAAAGCATTCACATTGCTACACTAACAAACTAGTATTTAGTCACTTAGCCATAATACCAACTTACCTCATAATTTGTAATATTTTAAAGATAAGAATTAATCAAAGCCTGCCCGAAATGCCTAGCCATGCTAGGTGTTCTAGTGGCCCCCTCTGTAATTAGTATTTTAAAACACATAAACCACACAATATCCAAATTCTGTAAACTCAGCATTGTAATCCTTATAGACAATAAACTTGATTTGATTTGGAGAAGAGAGGAGTGTAGAGGAGAGAGAGATTTTGGGAGATGTTAACCCTTTGACTGTCGCGGCCGTATATACATGTATACGTCTTACGAGGTACCGTGTTTGACGTATATATACTCATGAATTCTAGCGGCTTCAAATCAAGCAGGAGAAAGCTGGTAGGCCCACATGTGAGAGAATGGGTCTGTGTGGTCAGTGTGCACCATATAAAAAAAATCCTGGAGCATGCAGTGCATAATGCGAAAAAAAAAACTCCGACCTTTTTTTTTAATTAAAATGCCGACTTTGTGGTCTATTTTCGTATAGTATTTATGGTTGTATTCTCGTTTTCTTGGTCTCATTTCATAGAATGGAAAACATATTATAGAAATAGAGGTGATTTTGATTGATTTTACTATAAAAAGAACCTAGAAATGGAGCTCAAAGAAGGGGAAATGTTTGATTTTTGCTAATGTTCAAAAGTAAACAAATGATGCCATTGTCCAATAAATGTCCAACTAGCCATTCTAATATGCAGTCATGAATGAGTTGATGTTATTTATACAATTATTACAGTATTGCAGTAGTCTGCATAATAGTAAGTCTTCAATTTTTTGTTTGAATAAAAATTCAAAATAGAAAGCAAGAGTAATATCAGAGGCGCCTGGAGACATGACTGATGAACAAAGAAAATGTTATTTTAGAGCCAGGAATGTCTGCATTGTTCATTCTAGACCTTATTTTGAAATTGTCATATTTTTTAGTTTTCGTGAAATTGGCCAAATTGCAAATTTCTGACCACATTATTAGGTAGTTGAGATCGGTAAATGGGCAGTTTCTTGTACTCAATCGATAGAAAAAATGGAGTTCTAAAGAAATAGCTATGAGTTTGGTCGACTGGAACAATGGAATTAGCCGAAAATAGGGCTCAAAGTGGGCGAAATCGCCGATTTGTAAACAGCGCCGAGGTCGCTAACTTCGCGAGAGCGTAATTCCGTCAGTTTTCCATCAAATTTCGTTTTTTTGGCGTCATTACAATCGGGAAAAGATTCTCTATCATTTCATAAGAATTTTTTTTTTTTTTAAATTTTGCGACACCAGGAGACACCTCAGGATTGGGGGTAGCGACAGTCAAAGGGTTAAGTCAGTGTGTATGAACTTTTGAACCAAGTGAGGGAGTAATTGTGGTAGGGGACCTAAATGCTAAAGTAGGAAAATGAAAGAAGCAAGTAAGAGAGAGGTGAAGGTATATAAACTAAAGGAGGAGGCAGTTAGGGTAAGATACAAACAACTATTGGAGGATAGATGGGCTAGTGAGAGTACAGGCAATGGGGTTGAAGATGTACAGGGTAAGTTTAAGAATGTAGTGTTAGAGTGTTCAACAGAAGTTTGTGGTTACAGGAAAGTGGAAGCGGAAGGGAAGAAGAGCGACTGATAGAATGATGCTGTAAAGAGAGTAGTAAGGGAAAAAAAGTTAGCGTATGTGAGGTTTCTACAAAGTAGAGATGATGCAAGGAGGGAGGAGTATATGGAGAGAAAAAGGGAGGTTAAGAGAGTGAAGCAATGTAAAAAGAGAGCAAATGAGAGAGTGGGTGAGATGTTATCAACAAATTTTGGTGAAAATAAGGAAAAGTTTTGGAGTGAGATTAATAAGTTAAGGAAGCCTAGGGAATGAATGGCTCTGATAGTTAAAAATAGAAGAGGAGAGTTATTAAATGGAGACTCAGAGGTATGGGGAAGATAGAGGGAATATTTTGAGGAATTGTTAAATGTTGATGAAGATAGGGAAATTGTGATTTCGTGAATAGGGCAAAGAGAAATAACATCTTGTAGGAAAGAGGAAGAGCCAGTTGTGAGTGTGGAGGAAGTTTGTGAGGCAGTGGGAATAGATTGTAATAATAAAAATACACCCAAATGTGTCCTCTGCAACGGAAAACATCATGCTGTTTCTGCTATTTGTCCTGAAAGGAAAAAGGAAATGCAGAAAATTACTGAAGCCAAGAAACTGTCCAATTCAAAGAAGACCACTCCCCAGGCACCACCAACGATGTCCCAAACTTCCTTCCCAGCTCTGCCTGGAACAAGTGGGACTCCTCAGGTCTCGACCAATGGTTCCAATGTTTGGAATTCTGCCCCTCTTGGAGCGCCCCAATCTAACCCTCACCTACAACATACACAAACGCAACAACAAGGTTCAGTCTCATCTATGTCTCAGGTATCCACAGCCGGGGATATGACGAGAGCGCAACTAATGTATATGATGACCAAAGACATAGCAGGTGGTGACATTCAACTCTGCTCTCAGGTTTTGAATGATCTGTTAATGGCTAATGGGATCACTCCCATCACTATCCCAGAAGTATGTACCCTACTCTACATCTAAAAATAAGCCTAAGTCATCCCTGGCTCAGAGACCACCCACCTCGCATACCCAGGTTGTCAACTCCCCTCAACCTGAACATAACAATGCCCCAGAAATTGGTGCCTACTCTCCCGCTATTGTAGCTGATCCTGTTGAACAGGAACTTTCCCAGGGTAACTCACCTTGCCTACCTAATTTTCCCTTGGAGCCTCCTCAGTCTCCCATTACCTCTCATGAGCCTCTGCTTCCTGTAACTGGGAATAACATACCTCAGTTTTCTGATGATAACTCTAACGATTCTAATGAGTCTGTTAATATTACCACCTCTAGTGAAGATGATGGCATTTTTAATACACAAGAACCTACGCAAAAGTTCCCTCCTCCCCTTGACGAGTCCAGCAGGGATAATGTGGATACAACACGTGACATTACTTGCAGGCGTTCAGACAGCAGTACACGAGTGAAGTGCAAGAAATAATGGGGATTACAATTTTCCAACTTAATGTTAAACATTTCTTTAATAACCGTTACCTTCTTGAGGTTGAACTACATAATTACAATCCCGATGTTATACTTTTGAACGAGACAGCTGCAAGAGTTGATCAACATATTAAATTACGTGGTTACTGTACTGTGGAGAAATCGAGAGGACCCTTTAGTGGTGTAGCCATCTTAGTTAAATTAGGCTATACATTTAAAAATATTCATGTTGATGAAGATAACATTCTTGCAATAGAAATGACAACGTCTCATGGACAACTAGTGATAGGAACTGGATATTTTCCCCCGAGACAACAATATTTAGAGTCAATTCCTCTACATAGGATATTAAGCAGAAATATTCCAACAATTCTAGCGGGAGATTTTAATGCTCATCACCCTGCCCTCTTCAACTGTGGAGCTGGTATTCCACTGGGTGACTTAAAAGGACAACAACTCTTTAATATCATGACAGCTAGAAACTTAGTCATTTCAAGGCCCATTCTTCAAATCGTACATTGGACCTCATCCAGGGACACCAGATATAGTACTGACAAACAGAGATTGTGACATCTTTCACATAATTTTCTACAGTTACCCCCAGTAACACATTTTCTCTTATGTTAGATTAGAGAAAATGTTATTCTTGCCGTCACTTGTACAAGTTATGTGGCTCCCACATCTTATATTTATGTTTATTTATTCTATTGTGGGGTGTATTTATCATCTTTTTATGTTATGTATTGTGTTTATTATATAATTTTGAAAAAAAATATCATGGATGGATTAATGAAAATGTGTATATTAACGTAATATACGACATTTAATGAGACTCGGTGAGTATTGTTATTATTATTATTTCTAATATGGCGTCACTTGTGCAAGTCGTCTGCTACCACATCTCACATTTATGTTTATTTATTCTACTGTGGGGTGTATTTATCTTATTTATATGTTATGCATCGTGTTTATTATATAATTTTGAAAAAATATCATGGATGGATTAATGAAAATGTGTATATTAACGTAATATACGACATTTAAATGACTCGATGATTATTATTATCATTACTAATATGACGTCTGGAGACAAAAGACACTTACCAATTTTAATGTGTACCTGCATGCCAGCACAGTATGTAAGTTTATTTAGGTACAGGTATACATAAGTATAATTATCAGAGTATATATAAAATATGAAATAACTTTTAAAAACATTTGAAATTTTGGAGTTTCCAGACAAAATGGAGAGACTTAGTGCTTACTGAACTCATGGAGAATGTAAACAAACAGGGTGGGGCGCGGTGACCGTATTAGAAAGTCAGGTGGGGGGAGCCGTATAGCGAGTTTTGGTCATAATTTGAAATGTCCATATTAGCGGAACGCCGTAAAGTGAAACGCCGTAAAGCGGGGCCTTCCTGTATATAATTTCTTAACTCAAAGAAAAATCATTCCCACCTTTCATGGCAGGTCGGCAGAGCCTTTTATACCGACAGCTGGTGTCCCACAAGGTTCTTGTCTCAGTCCACTTCTGTTCAACATTTATGTGAATGACCTTCCTCAACCAGAGTTTAATGATACAATTGTGACACAGTTTGCAGATGATGTTATTCATGTCGTCTCATCAACTCCGGTAACAGGAAAATACAAGTATGAGAGAGTCATAGAAAAAATGAATATTGAACTTCATCGAACATCTAATTGGGAAAAGAAATGGAGAATTACGACTAATCCTGACAAGGTCCTTGTTAGCACGATAGGATGTTTTGCATCAACAATTGAAGATAAAGGGGGTATCTCCATCAGAGGTACACCTGTAGTCATTAGAAACCCTAACAAGATCTTGGGATATGAAATAGACAGGCTGCTCCACTCAACATCTCATGTAACTAAAAAGATCAACATAGCCAAAGCCGGTCTTAGCAGTCTCTTTCGATTCAATCAAGCCCCTCAACATGTCAAAAAACATCTGTATAAAATGATAATAAGACCAATACTCGAATACCCTTGTGTCCCAATGTCATTAACAACAAAGACCAACATGCTACGGCTACAAAGGGTCCAGAATAGAGCTCTTCGCTTCATTACCGATACCAGGAGGAGAGACAGAGTTAAAATGGCAGATTTACACATACAACAAGATATTACTGCCATAAATGTACGCCTCGACACTCTAAAAAAGAAACAACTCTATTCAATGCAAGAACTATACATGCCAGATAGAGAACATCCTATACAAGTGGTAAATACCACGGATTATATAATCAATACTCCTCCTCACAGGACTCAAAGAACGACTCTCCCACAGAGGGTCCGTTGTTTTATACATAAAGATGATTACCATCGACCCATGATTTTGAGCAACCTCCCTGATGAAGAAGATTGGGTAGCACCAGAACCCTTCTATGTATACTAAGAAAATCATCGCCCCCAATTAGGGAGACATCTTATAACAATCTAATATAAAAATTATGCTATTTACCATGGCTGGACACCACCTGCAGAAGCCATTGTCATGTAATTCCAAAAACTGGCCAGAAAATTATTGCCTTCATTGTCGCATAAATATCCGTTGTGCAATCGCCAAAAAAAAAAAAAAAAGCAATTGCAACTTGTATGATTACTACCAATTCAGAGTCATGTACTTATATATCTGTTATATCTATGTGACTCTGATGGGTTAGTATTATACCCCTTAAAGAATATCTTATCATTTCACATACCCTTTTTAAATTACACCAAAGTGGTTGGGCCACTTACCTTTTATATCCTACCTCTCTCCCCCCTCCCACCCTTTTCCAATATTTCCATCCTTACCCATCCTTCTTCCTTACCCATCTTACCAAAGCTCTGGTCATCAGAAGAAGAAGAAGGTAGAATTAAAGAGGGTAAGGCAGCTGGGATTGATGGGATAAAGATAAAAATGTTAAAAACACACGGGGATATAGTTTTGGAGTGGTTGGTATTTTTATTTAATAAATGTATGGAAGAGGGTAAGGTACCTAAGGATTGGCACAGTTCCTTTGTATAAAGGTAAAGGGGACAAAAGAGTGCAAAAAATATAGGGGAAGAAGTCTGTTGAGCATACTGGTAAAGTGTATGGTAGAGTTACTATTGAAAGAATTAAGAGTAAGACAGAGAGTAGGAGAGAGCAGATGAATAAGGAGGCTTTAGACAGGGTAGACCAAGAGTTTACAGTTAAATACTAGGTATTTAGATAAGGGCAGAGGGTTTTGTGGCATTTATGGATTTGGAAAAGGCATATGACAAGGTGGATAGGAGAGCAATGTGGCAGGTGTTGCAAATGTACAGAATAGGAGGTAGGTTACTGAAAGCAGTCAAGAGTTTTTATGAGGATAGTGAAGCTCAGGTTAGAGTATGTAGGAGAGAGAGAGGGAGATTATTTCCCAGTAAAAGTAGGTCTTAGACAAGGATGTGTGAAGTCACCATGGTTGTTCAATATATTTATAAATGGGGTTGTAAGAAAAGTGAATGCGAGGGTGTTGGCAAGAGGTGTGGGGTTAAAAGATAAAGAATCTAACACAAAGTGCGAGTTGTTACAGTTGCTCTTTGCTGATGACACTGTGCTTTTGGAAGATTCTGAAGAGAAGCTGCAGAGGTTGGTGGATGAGTTTTGGTATGTAAAGGAAGAAAATTCAAAGTGAATATAGGAAAGAGTAAGGTGATGACGATAACCAAAAAATTAGGTGATGAAAGATTAGATATCAGATTGGAGAGAGAAAGTATGGAAGAGGTGAATGTATTCAGATATTTAGGAGTGGACGTGTCAGCAGATGGGTCAATGAAAGATGAGGTGAATCATACAACTGATGATGGGAAAAAGGTGAGTGGGGCACCTAGAAGTCTGTGGAGACAAAGAACATTGTCCATGGAAGCAAAGAGGGGAATATATGAGAGTATAGTTATACCAACACTCTTATATGGGTGTGAAACATGGGTGGTGAATGGAAGCAGTGGAGATGTCATGTCTGAGAGCAATGTGTGGTGTGAATATAATGCAGAGAATTTATAGTTTGGAAATTAGGAGGAGGTGCGGGATTACCAAAAACTATCATTCAGAGGGCTGAGGTGGTGGTGTTGAGGTTGTCCGGACATGTAGAGAGGATGGAAGGAAATAGAATGACAAAGAGTATAAATCTGTAGTGGAGGGAAGGAGGGGTAGGGGTCAGCCTAGGAAAGGTTGGAGGGAGGGGTTTAACCCTTTGAGGGTCGACAGGCCCTCTCCGAAACTCGTTCTCAGGGTCGGCCAAATTTCAAAAAAAAAAAAAATTATTTTTTCTTATGAAAAAATAGAGTATTTTTTTCTAAACATTATAGGCTAAACAAAAAAATTTTAACGTCAATACTTACCGAGATATGGAGGTGTGAAATTTGCCAAAATTGAACAACATATGGTAACATCGCCGACTGCCGTCACCCGGTATTTTTCTATTTACTTTTTTATGTACTATTTTCAATTTTTTTTCAATTTTTCTTTTTCTGAGTAACTTTTATGGCCTCTGAGGCCAACATGATCAGTATTTTGTAAGTTATTTCTTTTTCAATACTACACAATAAGGGCGTAAACACTATTGTCATTATTTTGTTTACAGAAAATATTTACACAAACAAACAATATGAAACGTTGTTTATTACTATTTTTCTATATTTTATATACACATATACAGTCACAGGACATGTTTCTAGAAGTTCTGCAGCCTGTGGAACTCTTTGAAACATGGTGTCATGCACAGTGGAGTTTTGCACTCCTCACACATAAAACGAGTGTCTCTGCGTTGTCGTGGGCGTTTTTTTGTATGTGAACAGACGTAACACCTCTTCTGAGCCTTTTTCTTCAAAGCAGTAGCAGGCAGTTTTACCAGGAAGTGATCACCATGCTTCAGACGAGCAGGTAGTTGTTGATAATTTGGTGGGCGGTCAATTGCAGGTGCATTTCCTTGGTACTTGAATACTATTTGTCTGATGACAGACAAACAGAATTCGCCGTACTGTGGTTTGTTTCTGGTGCTCATCTTATACATATTATAAGCATTGAGCATGGAAATGTCCAGAAGATGGAAAAACAGTTTGATGTACCACTTATAACTCTTGCGAACACAATCAGCAAACCCAATCTGCATGTCACATTTGTCCACTGAACGCATGTTGAAGGTGTAATCAATCACAGCTGCAGGTTTTAGAATGGGTTCATTTCTCTCTCTATGCTGCCTGCCACTGTCTGCCATTTCATTAGGGTGAATTGATGACAACAGTGTGACATCTCGTTTGTCATGCCACCGAAATGCCATGATGTCATTGGCAGCAAACGCCTGCACCTCACCTCTGCGAGTGCCAGCATCAAACCTGGGCATATGTTTTCGATTTGCACGCACTGTGCCACACACATCTGTCATGTTCACTCGCAAAAAATCACTGAGTGAGGGGCTTGTGTACCAGTTATCTGTATATAATATATGCCCCTTACCAAGGTATGGTTCTATCATTGTTCGAACCACGTCACCTGAGATGCCCAATAACTTCCTGGTATTTTGCAATGTATAACTTCCAGTGTACACAATAATATCCAATACCAGACCACTGTAACAATCACAAAGCACAAACAACTTTATACCAAAGCGTTTCCTCTTGCTTGGTATGTACTGCTTGAAAGAGAGTCTTCCTTTGAACAGAATCAAAGACTCGTCAATTACAAGCTTCCTGAAGGGATAAAAATGAGTACTGAATTTCTGTTTCAGATACACAAACACATTCCTAATCTTATATAACCTGTCAGTTCTGTCAGGCCTGGTTTTATCTGAGAAGTGAAGCATACGTAACATTAGCACAAATCGATTCACTGGCATTATATCACTGAAACCTGGTGTTGCAATCAGGGGGTCTGTTGACCAGTATGATTTCACTTTGTGCTTATACACATGTGGCATAAGCATTATTGTGGCAAAGAAAAGATACATCTCAGCCACAGTTGCCTCCTTCCATTGGTGTAGACGTGATTTTGGTGAAAGTATTGTGTTTGCCATGGTGTACTCGTAGTATGTGTTGCTTTCCATGACAATACTTTTCATCAGTGGTTCGTCAAAGAATAACTCGAAACATTCCAGTTCAGTGGCATTGTTCCCAAGTGCACAAGATGGCCGTATTCCACTTTGGCTGCCATCAAACTGGTGGGGATTTGGAACAAAATTGACAGCTTCCTGCCAATCCCAGGTGCGGTCTGCTGGTGGGTACTGGACAATGACAGGTGGTTGTGGTTGTGGAGGTTGTGGTTGTGGAGGTTGTGGTTGTGGAGGCTGGTGTGGTGGGGGAGTGGGGGATGGTGGCCTTTGTTCTAGATCAGCTGAGGCAGCGGCGTGGCTGGCAGCGTGGGTGGCAGCATGGCCCACTGCTGGTGCCTCACCGCCGGCACCACTACCACCACGCACATTTTCCATCCCAATTGCAACAGTATCTTCGTCATTTTCACTGTCTGTTCCTGTTGTACAGCCACGGGATGTACTCCGAGATACACTCCTTCCCCTTGGTATAACATATGGCACACTTCCAGAGCGCATATATCGTCGTATATACTGACGCTTCACTGGGGAATATTGCACTTCACTATCACTACTGGAACTAGTTTGAAGAGCTTGTAGTTCATATTCACTATCACTATCATCACCCATGCTCTCATCTGAGTCTGGGATTTGGGAAAATAGAAGTTTCCTCTTGGGTTCTGGAACAACTGAACGTGAACACGAGGGCCCAGCACCAGAGGTGGAAGGCTGAGGGTCGTCTGGGTTTTCTTCACTATTACCGATATTATGGTCATTAGTTTCGGTCAAAACCTCACTAAAACCATGAAACTCATCTTCACTGGCACTTCCATCACTATTAGAACTGTCACTGGGGAACAAAAGTGTCCCAATTCGCCGAGGAGTGAGGAGCTTCTTACCGCGAGGCATGGTGGACATTGTTTACTAAGAGGGCATTCCCACAATGCACCACTGGGTCCCAGATTTTTTTTCTACCGCGCACACTGACCACGCAGACCCATTCTCTCACACCTAGGCCTATCAGCCTTTTCGCGCGAGATTTGAGGCCGCTAGAATTTATGCGTACTAGTACGTCAAAAACCCCTACGCGTAAGACGTACTAGTACGACGAAAACCCTCAAAGGGTTAAAGGAGATTTTGTGTGCGAGGGGCTTGGACTTCCAGCAAGCATGCGTGAGCATGTTAGATGGGAGCGAATGGAGACGCATGGTTTTTAGGACTTAACATGCTGTTGTAGTGTGAGCAAGGTAACATTTATGAAGGGATTCAAGGAAACTGGCAGACCAGACTTGAGTCCTGGAGATGGAAAGTACGGCATCTGCACTCTGAAGAAGGGGTGTTAATGTTGCAGTTTTATAACTGTAGTGCAAGCACGCGTCTGGCAAGACAGTAAAGGAGTGAATGATGATCTAAGTTTTTCTTTTCTGGGCCACCCTGCCTTGTTGGGAGACAGCAGATATATATAAAAAAAAAAATACAATAGTCATATGCCTGGCATCCCTCCGAGTCAGGCAAACACAAGGCAGAAGTGCAAGGTTCTCAGTAGCCCACAGTTCATCTTAGATGGAGGTATTGCTCACTATCTTTTTTTTTTTTTTTGCACTGCTCAACTGTCTACTGTTGCTGCTGTTTTCAGTTGTTCCTGTGGATAACAATGGGTCAGTGGATGCTTTATATGAAGAACTCATGTTATCACTCTCAAGGAAATCCTTGTGAAGGATTCTGCTGAGCAGCTGGGATGTACCTCATAGTCTATTTAGAACTAGAAAAAAAATTGCAAGCAACCTGCCTGATTGCACCACTCTCCCATTAGGACAAGAAAGTCTAGGTGAACCAGGAAGACTACCCTATGTGCTGAAGCTCTCCTGAAGAAGGAAGATAAGCTAAACCTATAATTACTGCTCAGGAACTAAAGAATAAGCTTCCTGATGTCCTGAGAGAAGCGGCTGTGTGCATTATCCAACATCGGCTGCTAAAGGATCGAATGATGCCATGTCAGAGGGCTACCAAGAAACCCCTTATCACAATCAGTACAGGTCTCCCTCAACATTCGCGAGGGTTAGGGGATCAAGAGCCTCCCAAATGTTGAAAAATCGCGAATGTTTTGTGCCCCAATATATTGTGGGGAAATATAATAAAATAATATAATAAAATAATGTATGTATATACATACATGCTCCTCCCACTCATATATTTGTCCAATCTCTTTTTAAAGCTACCCAAGGTCCTATCAAAGCTAAAACCTTGGGTAGCTTCACATTTAGGTTGGATAAATACATAAGTTGTAGGTAGTAGGTTGGTAGACAGCAACCACCCAGGGAGGTACTACCGTCCTGCCAAGTGAGTGTAAAACGAAAGCCTGTAATTGTTTTACATGATGGTAGGATTGCTGGTGTCTTTTTGCTGTCTCATAAACATGCAAGATTCCAGGTACATCTTGCTACTTCTACTGACACTTGGGTCACACTACACATACATGAACAAGCATATACAGGTCTGCCATCACAAATCCGGCAATCAGTTATTCGGTTCCTTCAGTTATTTGGCACTAATTTTGGCTAGCATAATTTTAAATTTCCAGGGTCGCCACACCAACCTGCTGGTACTGTTTGGTGGCGCTACTTGCTGAGTAAGTCATTCCAATCTCTTTTTCTCAATTTATTTTTTAACCTGCTTACTTTTAGCCCTAGCAATGAATTAATTTTTCGAAGATTTTTGAGAGAGGGTGTAAGCTGGATATTGGCCTATAGTTATTCAACTCTGTTTGGTCTCCTCCTTTGTGGATCGGGGTGACCCTTGCTATTTTGAGTACTGTAGGGAAGGTGGAGGATTCAATGGATATGTTAAAGAGTGTTGCAATGATTGGTGACAGCACTTGACACTTTTTTGTATATAAAGGGTGGTAAGGTATTTAAATCTCCTGCCTTGTTTTTTAGTGCGTTGATAATAAGGGAGACTTCGTATGGGTTAGTCGGAGCTAGGAACAGTGTGTTCGGGTAGTTGCCGGTGAGGTAGTCATTTGGTGGGGTATCTGAGCTTGGGATTTTATTGGCAAGGTTTTGTCCTATAGTGGAGAAGAAATCATTGAGTCTGTTTGCTGTTTCTGTTGGTGGGAGTTGGGGTTCATCTGATTTTGCTAATTTTATTTCGCTATTTCGTGATATCTTTTTTGTTCCCAGAATTTCTGATAGGGTTTTCCAGGTCTTTTTTATATCACCTCGTAAGTTGGATAATCTGTTCTCATAATACAATTTTTTTGCCCTTCTTATCAGGCTGGTTAGGATTGACGAGTAACGTTTTGTTTGGTCTCTGGTTATGTGACCCATTCTGTACTGTTTTTCATATTGGTGTTTTGTATTTATGGATTTGAGAATACTGCACCATAAACCTGAAACAAGAAAGTTATTTTCTCTATACAGATTATCACACACAGCAGCATATGTGTAGAGAACCTAGGATAACCCAAAAAAGTCAACATGGCTTAATTTTAGTACCTGGCTTGGGTTAGCCATATATGATTTTTGTAAATATTCGATTCCCAGTCAGGGTAGAAACATTAGGTGTGTTTCTTTACACCTGTTGTCTATGTTTACCCAACACTAAATGGGTACCTGGGTCTTAGACGACTAGTGCGGGTGTTATCCTGGGACACTGACCTAATTTTCTTGAAATACTCAGCATAACAAGCGGCTTTCTGTATAGTAGTATGTCACTGATGTCAGCTAGGCCTGTATACCTTGTACATGTACGTGTAGTAAATAAAGATATTATTATTATTATTATTATTATTATTATTATATTATTTTCTCAGTTGTTTGTTGGGTTATCTTATTCAAACTTGGGCAATGTATGATGGAAAGATACTTCTTCACGTTCACCAAAAATGAAAGAAATCAAACTATAAACAGCGGAGTTCACTTCTCAGCCATTAGCGGCCGCTTAGCGGTATATTTTTGTATGGTTGTTATGGTTATATTCTCATTTTTTCGGTCTCATTTGACAGAATGAAAGATGTATTACGGAAATAGGTATGATTTTGATTGGTTTCATGATGTAAAGTACCTTGAAATTCCGCTCACAGTAGCGAAAATGTTCTGTTCTTTAGCGAATCTCAAGAGTAAACAAATGATGTCACCGTCCAATACCTGTCTGCCTGCCAGTCCAATATGGAGTCAAGAATGGCTTGACATTATTTATACAATTATTACAATAATGCAGCAGTCTGCATAACAGTAAATCTTCTATTTTTTTGTGAATAAAAATTCCAAATGGTAAGCAAGAGTAATATAAGAGGGGCCTGTAGCCATGACTAATGAACAGAGAAAATTTTATTTTAGTGCCAGGAATGTCTGCATTGTTTATTCTGGACCCTATTTTGAAATTGGCATCTGTTGAAATTTGTGTGAAATTGGCCAAATTGCCAATTTCTGACCACTTTATTGGGTAGCTGAAAAAAGTGAATGGGTGGTTTCTTGTACTACTCAGTTGACAGACTAGAAGTAAATAAGTTTATTCAGGTATACACAAATACAGTTACATAGATTATTATACATAGCAGCGTATGTATAGAAAACCTAGGATAACCCAGAAAAGTTAAACTAAGTGACTTATTTCCAGTACCTGGCTTGGGTTTGCCATATATGATTTTTGGTAAATGTTTTTTTTTCTCAATTGTTTGTTGGGCTATCTCACTGAAACTTGAGCAATGTATGATGGAAAGATGCTTCTTAACGTGCAACAAAAATAAAAAAGACGGACGATAAATAAGGGAGTTAACTTCTCAGCCATTAGCCGCCTCTTTGCAGTATATTTTTGTATGGTTATGGTTGTATTCTCATTTTTTTGGACTCATTTGATAGAATGGAAGATATATTACAGAAATAGACATGATTTTGATTGCTTTCATGACGATAAGTACCTTGAAATTGAGCTCAAAGTAGCAGAAATGTTCGATTTTTGCCGATGTTCAATGAATTGTGCAAGTCAAGTTGGTTAGTTTTATTATGTATATTCCAACCTAACCACTCTGTAATTTGGCAAACTCAGTAATCTGGCACACTACAGGCCCCAATGATGCCGGATTTGTGATGGAGGACCTGTATATATATACATACCCGTCTGGGTTTTCTTCTGTTTTCTTTCTAGTTCTTGTTTATTTCCTCTTATCTCCATGGGGAAGTGGAACAGAGTTCTTCCTCCGTAAACCATGCGTGTCGTAAGAGGCGACTAAAATGCTGGGAGCAAGGGGCTAGTAACCCCTTCTCCTGTATTTATTACTAAATTTGAAAGGAGAAACTTTCATTTTTCCTTTTGGGCCACCCCACCACGGTGGGATACGGCTGGTACGTTGAAAGAAATACACAAGAAAGAAGGGGTTGGATATGAGTGGGACTTGCATGTGAGTAAATAGAATTCTCAAAGCTTATTGCTTGGGTAGCATTTATTCTGTTAGTGGGTTGGATTTGTGAAGGACCTGAATAGTATGGGCCAACAGGCCTACTGCAGTGTTCCTCCTTTCTTATGTTCTCATGAACAATCACAAAATACGTACCTGAGAACATCGTAAAATATTGTACTGCCTCCACCACTGCCTCGTATTTTTGTACAATTTCTTACTTCAATTCTTTTGCATTTCTTAGTTTCTTTACCAAAGAAGTTTCTTTGGGCCCATGGTTAATTATGTAGCAGTCACAGTCAATCAACAAGCATCAAACACAATGAATTATTGTGAAATGTTTGGAAGAGCGGAGAGGCTAATGCTCACTCCAGCATAAACAAAGCCATACTGACTGACGATTCCTCTACCACTCACTGCTTCAACCTTCGTATTTATTATTATTATTATTATTATTATTATTATTATTATTATTATTATTATTATTATCAGCAGTCATGAATGAGTTGACATTATTTATACTGTAGTTTAATAAATAATGAACAAACAAAACACTCACCACTCGTAAGGCAGACAAACTCTCATGACTTGTGATGATTAACCCTTTGACTGTCGCAAGCCCCTTTCTGAAACTGTCATTCTGTGTCGCAAAATTTTTGGAAAAAAAAAATTATTTTTTCTTATGAAATGATCAAGAATCTTTTCCCAATGGTAATGACACCAAAAGTACAAAATTTGGTCGAAAACTCACTGAATTACGCTCCCACAAAATTAGCTGTCTCAACGACATATACGCATCGGCAATTTCGCCGACTTTGAGCCCTGTTTTGGACCAATTTTGTTGTTCCAGTTGACCAAACTCATTGCTATTTCTTTAGAACTCCATTTTTTCTATCAGTTGAGCACAAGAAACCGCCCATTCACCAATTTGAACTACCCAATAAAGTGGCCAGAAATTGTCAATTTGGCCAATTTCACGCAAATTAAAAGAGATACCAATTTCAAAATAGGGTCCAGAATAAACAATGTAAACATTCTTGGCACTAAAATAACATGTCCTCTGTTCATCAGTCACGTCTCTAGGCCCCTCTTATATTACTATTGCTCTCTATTTTGATTTTTTATTCATATAAAAAATACAAAATTTACAGTTATGCAGACTACTGCATTATTGTAAAAATGGTATAAATAATATCAGTGCACTAGTGAAATAATATTAGACTCCCCAGTTGATGTGTATTGGACGTGTGGTGTGATTTGCTTACTCCTGAACATTGGTAAAAATCGAACATTTCCTCTACTTTGAGCTCAATTTCAAGATCGTTTTCATCATGAAACTAATCAAAATCATCTCTATTTCTGTAATATGTTTTCCATTTTATCACGTGAGACCATGAAAACAAGAATACAACAATAAATACTATACGAAAATACACCTCAAAGTTGGCATTTTAATCCAAAAAAAACGGTCAGTTTTTTTTCTCATTATGCACTGTGTACTGCAGGATTTTTTTTGTGTGGTGCACACTGACCACACAGACCCATTCTCTCACATGTGGGCCTACCAGCTTTCTCCTGCTTGATTTGAAGCCGCTAGAATTTATGTGTATTAATACGTCTGAAACACTGGCTTGTAAGACGTATATATACGACCAAAACAGTCAAAGGGTTAAAAAAATTAAAATTAAAATTCTTTATTTCTTTATTGATATTACATGCAATTACTGATGACAGTTGAATGGAGGTGATTATATGGAGTGTAACTGCATGGCATGAGACTAGTGTGTGGATTCTAAGTCTTCACTGCCTCGGGTGAGGCAGTAGGGGTAGTGGCAGGCTTCCTTGTGAAGAACATTGTGATGGGCAACTGAGACCGTTTCCTCTTCATATCTACAAACAGAGTTTTGTAGGGAATTATGGTCTTATCAAGGTCGTTCATCGCCTTCAAATCCCTCAACATCAATGGGTCTATGCCGTATATAAATTGTTTGAGCTGCACTGTCATTCTCATCACCTGCCCAAGTTTTTCAAGGGTGAAGGCTTGAGGTTGATTGGCTTCAGCAACACTCTCCTCTTCTTCATCCTCATTCTCTGCCTGCACAATCTCCAACAGTTCTTCACCATTTAGGCCCAGTGCATGTTCTTCAACCAGTTCTCTCGCCTCACCCTCCTGCATGTCCTCAAACCCTTCACCACCAACTTGCCTTGCTAACTCCACAGTCTTCCTCACAGCTTTGTTAACCTCATCTTGAGGAGCAAATCCAACAAAATCACACACACACACTCTGGCCACAAAGCCCTCCAACAACCATTCACCATCTGAGGTTGCAAATCCTTGACACTATCATGCACTATTGAGAGGCAGTCAGCAATGGTGAATTCCTTCCAATATCGAGTGACACTTGTATCTGGATCTACATCCAACACGGTGTGGAGCCTTTGCATTGACCTGTGTGTGTAGTAGGCTTTAAATGTAGCTATCACACCCTGATCAACCTCAGGGAGGTTGTGTTTGGCGGCATGAACACAACCTCAACATCATCACACATTCCCTCCAGTGATGGTGGGTGACCTGGATCATCATCAAGAAGCAGGAGGATTTTGTTTGGGAGGCCCTTCTCTTGTAGATACGCCCGTACCTCCGTCAGGAAGCAGTGGTGAAACCAGTCCATACAGATGACGGTGGCCCATGCTTTCGGATTGTTCATCCAGAATACTGGAAGGAGATTCTTACTGCATCCCTTCAGTACTTTGGGGTTGGGACATTTATAAATAAAGCCTGGCTTTATCATATGCCCAGCAGCATTAGCACATAGCATTAATGTGCATCGGTCTTTTGCAGCCTTGAACCCTGGTACAATCTTTTCCTCTTTGGCAATGAAGGTCCTAGCAGGCATCTTCTTCCAATACAGGGCTGTTTCATCCATATTCCACACCTGCTCAGGTGTGCATCCCTTCTCATCAATGATTTTTTTCAAAGCACCAGGCAATGCAGCTGCCAAAACGTAATCTGCCGAACTTGATTCTCCACTCATCTTCAAGTTGTGCAGGGAGAACTGTCTCTTAAATTTTTCAAATCATCCTTTACTTGCTAGGAAGTCAGGATGGCTAGGTTCTGCACTGGTGCTAAACTCACCACTAGCCAACATATCATACAAAGTCTTTCCCTTTACACAAATCGAATTGCTGTCTATGGGATTTCCTTTTCTATTTTGGTCTGAAATCCACACAAATAATGCTGATTCTATATTAGACATTACACTGTCTCTTACTTGTGACACTTGCTTGGCTGAGGGAGAAGCAGTAGATGCTAGTGCTGCCCTTATCTTCGCCTCATTTTTCTTGATAGAGCGCACTGTGCTTTCGTTTATATTGAATAATTTTCCAATGGCAGAACTGCTCAAATTACCTGTCCTACACTTGTCTAGCAATTTCACCTTCTGCTCCAGATTCGTAACTTTCTTTGAGCGCTTAGGGGTTGGCTCATCAATAGCGGTTACTCCTCACTTGAAGGCCATACTTTTACCACCACACAAACGCAGACCGACTCGCACAGTGGCTGGAGACTGACTGACTGACTGAGTGAGTGAGTGAGTGAGTGAGTGAGTGAGTGAGTGGTGGGTGGGTTGGGTGCCAGTTGTGGGGGTCGGAGAAAGAGTAGTAGGGACGCACGGGTGGCGGGAAATTCAAATATGATTTGGCAGCTGGGAATTTGGCGGCTGGGAATTCGCGAACGTGTGAAGCCCGCGAAAGTTGAAAACACGAATGTTGAGGGAGACCTGTATACACAAAGCTTGCCTTGCTTTTTTGTAAACAGCACATGGAGGATTGGAAGAATGTCATGTTTAATGACAAACTGACTTTTGGGCTATCAGGAACATCTCAAATGGGTTAGTCATCCAAGTGGCTTTTCAAGGCATGGCTATCGCTTCACAATAAAAACAGTCAAACATCTTGCCAAGGTCAAGATTTGGGGATGTTTCAATGGTATTGGTGGTTGTAGTGGTCTTTATTTCCTGCCCAAGGGTGAGGTGATGAATGGGGAGAAATATTTACAAAGTTCTTGGAAAGGTTGGAGGGAGGGGGTAAAGGAGGTTTTTGTGTGCGAGGGACTTGGACTTCCAGCAGGCGTGCATGAGCGTGTCAGATAGGAGTGAGTGAAGACGAATGGTTTTTATGACTTGTGCTGTGGGAGTGAGCAGGGTAACATTCATTAAGGGATTCAGAAAAATTGGCAAGCCAGACTCGAGTTCTGAAGGTGGGAAGTACAGTGCATGCACTCTGAAGGAGGGGTGCTGACGTTGCAGTTTTTTAACTGTAGTGTGGGTATCCCTCTGGCAAGACAGTTATGGAGTGAATGATGATGAAAGTGTTTCTTTTCTTTTTGGGGGGAGGGGGGTCACCACTGCCAATGTGTTAATAAATAAAAAAAAATGTTCATGAGAAACTTTTCACTCGTTACCATATTTATAACATGAGCACCTTTATGCATGCTGTCTCAACCAATCCTTCACCTTTTTGCTGCCACCACAGCAAAAAGGTTAAGGATTGGTTGAGACAGCATAAAACCCCTGTTTGAGTGTCCAGTTAACAGCTCAGATCTCCATTTGATTGAAAATGCTTGGCAGATGTTGCAATGCAAGGTAGCAAAACACCAAATCTCCAGCAAACCAAAGTTGGCAGAGGTCCTGAAAAATGTGTGGATTAATATGTAGCTGATTTGTTTCCATAAACTAAGTGATTCAATCCAAGAAAGGATTAAAAAAATGCAAGACAGTAGTTAAATGATTAAGTACTGATGTTTTGTTCTTTTTTTAAGTTCCCCAATAAAACTTATCGGATTATTTTGTTATTTTATTCATCCTCGTGCTAACTTTTTTCTTGGTAGCCAGAATTTTTTCTATAGAGATTGCAGAGGAGGGTAGGGGATGTAATTAAAGAACATTAGAAAGGTTGCTTTAGTGGCTGCAACGCTTACAGTGTCCATTTTGAATTATTTTTAATCAGAATTTATTGAATCTGATGTAAAATTGGCCAAATTACTGATTCCTGAGCACTTTATAGA
Source organism: Cherax quadricarinatus (assembly GCF_038502225.1). Taxonomy (NCBI): domain Eukaryota; kingdom Metazoa; phylum Arthropoda; class Malacostraca; order Decapoda; family Parastacidae; genus Cherax; species Cherax quadricarinatus. The sequence goes on along the minus strand of NC_091334.1, from coordinate 2,404,004 downwards.
GTACCTTTGATAGTTGAATGGGCAGTTTCTTTTGCTTAATCGATAGAGTGAAAGAAGCCAAAAGACTGAATTGGTTTGAGCAAGAGAAGTGGCATAAAACAGACCTCGTGCCTGCGTAATTCTGGCGTCATTACCTTATTTCCCACCATTTCAAACGAGAAAATTAGTATTTTTGGGGTTTTAATCCTTTCAGGGTCCAAGGCCCAAATCTGGAGTCACGCACCAGTGCCCAAGAATTTAAAAAAAAAAAAATTGTTATTTTTTCTTATGAAATCGTAGAGAATCTTTTTGTGAAGGTAATAAAACAAAAAGTACGAAATTTGGTGGAAAATTGACGAAATTATGCTCTCGCGAATTTTGATGTGTCAGCGACATTTACGAATCGGGGATTTTGCCGACTTTGACTCCCATTTTAGGCCAATTACATTATTCCAATCAACCAAATTCTTAGCTATTTCACTAGTATTACTTCTATTCTATCGATTGAGCACAAGAAATCGCCAAGTCAACTGTTTCAACTACAAAATGAAGTGATCGGAAATTGTTAATTTGGCCAATTTAACACAAAGTTCAAAATATTCCAATTTCAAAATAGGCTCCAGAATAAACAATGTAGGTATTCCTGGAACTAAACTAACATTTCCTCTGTTCATTAGTTACATTTTGAGGCTTTACAAATAAATTCCATTTTGATTTTTTATTCACATAATGAATTTTTATTCACACCAAAAAATAGAAGATTTACTGTTATGCAATACTGTAATAATTGTATAAATATCATCACCATATTTGTGAATGTATATTAGACCCACCAGCTGACGTGTATTAGATGTGTGAGGTCGTTTGTTTACTCTTGAATATCGGCAAAAATTTAACATTTCCGCTACTTTGAGCTCAGTTTCAAGCCATTTCCAGTGCTAAAACCAATCAAAATCATCTCTATTTCTGTAATATGTCTTCCATTCTATCAAATGAGACCAAGAAATCGCAAATACAACTATAAAAAACATACGAAAAAACACTGCAAAGTCGCTGTTTTAATCAAAAAATCATGATTTCAGTTTTTTCTCTCATTATACACAGTGTGCTGCAGGATCTGTTTTATGTGGTGCACACATACCACGTAGATGTATTCTCTCATATCTAGGCCCAAATGTACCACTCACAGTTTATCAGAGTGAGCTGAGCTCAAGACGTAGATCTACGGTTTGGACCCTGAACATAAAGCCATAGATCTACGGGACGGACCCTGAAAGGGTTAAAAAGTGCAACACTGATGGAACTTTTAATTTCAAAAAGGGCAACAGTAAAAGGGGTTAAATAATCTAAATTTTATTTTTTTGCACAGTATACAATGAGAAGTTTGCAGGTAATAAAATATTGTTAAGCACCAAGAAACCCACTAGCATACATAATAGAAGATTATGAAGTTTGTATCAGCAGATGTAAAAGTAATCCATAATCTTAACATTTTCAGGGTCTAAAGGGCAAATTTCAAACTGTGCACCAGGGTCCAAGAATTTTCAAAAAAAAATTTTGTTATTTTTTCTTATGAAATGGTAGAGAATCTTTTTCTGAAAGTAATAAAACAAAAAGTACAAAATTTGATGGAAAACTGTTATGTTTTGAGGCTTTACAAATGAATTCCATTTTGATTTTTTATTCACATAGTGAATTTTTATTCAAACCAGAAAATAGAAGATTTACTGTTATGCAATATTGTAGTAATTGTATAAATAATATCAACACATTTGTGAACGTATATTAGACCCACCAGCTGGTGTGTATTAGACGTGTGAGGTCATTTGTTTACTACTGAACATTGGCAAAAATTTAACATTTCCTCTACTTTGAGCTCAGTTTCAAGCCATTTCCAGTACAAAAACCAATCAAAATCATCTCTATTTCTGTAATATGTCTTCCATTCTATCAAATGAGACCAAGAAATCGCAAATACAATAGAGTATGTAGGAAAGAGGGAAATTATTTCCCAGTAAAAGTAGGCCTTAGACAAGGATGTGTGATGTCACCGTGGTTGTTTAATATATTTATAGATAGGGTTGTAAGAGAAGTAAATGCGAGGGTCTTGACAAGAGGCGTGGAGTTAAAAGATAAAGAATCACACAAAGTGGGAGTTGTCACAGTTGCTCTCTTTCCTGATGACACTGCTCTTGGGAGATTCTGAAGAGAAGTTGCACAGATTGGTGGATGAATTTGGTAGGGTGTGCAAAAGAAGAAAATTAAAAGTGAATACAGGAAAGAGTAAGGTAATGAGGATAACAAAAACATTAGGTGATGAAAGATTGGATATCAGATTGGAGGGAGAGAGTATGGAGGAGGTGAATGTATTCAGATATTTGGGAGTGGACGTGTCAGCGGATGGGTCTATGAAAGATGAGGTGAATCATAGAATTGATAAGGGGATAAGGGTGAGTGGTGCACTTAGGAGTCTGTGGAGACAAAGAACTTTGTCCTTGGAGGCAAAGAGGGGAATGTATGAGAGTATAGTTTTACCAACGCTCTTATATGGGTGTGAAGCACGGGTGATGAATGTTGCAGCGAGGAGAAGGATGGAGGCAGTGGAGATGTCATGTCTGAGGGCAATGTGTGGTGTAAATATAATGCATAGAATTCGTAGTTTGGAAGTTAGGAGGAGGTGCGGGATTACCAAAACTGTTGTCCAGAGGGCTGAGGAAGGGTTGCTGAGGTGGTTCGGACATGTAGAGAGAATGGAACGAAACAGAGTGACTTCAAGAGTGTATCAGTCTGTAGTGGAAGGAAGGCGGGGTAGGGGTCGGCCTAGGAAAGGTTGGAGGGAAGGGGTAAAGGAGGTTTTGTGTGCGAGGGCTTGGACTTCCAGCAGGCATGCGTGAGCGTGTTTGATAGGAGTGAATGGAGACAAATGGTTTTTAATGCAGTTAGAATGATAACAAATTCTCACTACAGGCAGCACACTCCACCAATATTCAATACACTCAACCTACTCACCATACAAAACATCCATACTTATTACTGCACCTATTACATACATAGAACACTCAACTCTGATATTAACCCTCCCCTCAAACATCTCCTTGCCAACCTCAACAGAACACATGACCATAACACAAGGCACAGATCACTCTTTGATATTCCTCGTGTCCATCTCACGCTATGCAAAAACTCAATGCACATAAAAGGCCCTAAAATCTGGAATTCATTACCTGTAAATATAAAAGAAACACTACCTGTTTATAAATTCAAGTCTCTTCTCAAAGATCACTTACTCACCCAAAACCAAATAAATACTGAATAACTGAACCTTATAAATTGTATATCTTAAATGTTTCTCACAATTATATCACATAAATGTTAAACCTAAAACCCAATCTAACTTTATTATTTTTTAAATTCACTACCTAACAGAATACTCCATTCTACTGAATTTACAACAATGCATGCAACCATATGACCTGTCTTTGTAATACTCACTTGTGCTTTATAGTAATCAGTTTACATTAATGTTTTTCACTGATTTCATCATTGCTTAGTTAATCTTAAGTTAATTTTAAGCCAGCCCGTAATGCTATGCATAGTATAAGTGGCTTTGGCATGCTGCTCTTATCTGTATTTTTTTTTTTTTGTACCTCTGTAAGTGTGCTCAAATTATAAATAAATAAAAATAAAAAAATAAATACTTGATGTGCTGTTGGAGTGTGAGCAAAGTAACATTTATGAAGGGGTTCAGGGAAACCAGCAGGCCGGACTTGAGTCCTGGAGATGGGAAGTACAGTGCCTGCACTCTGAAGGAGGGGTGTTAAAGTTGCAGTTTAAAAACTGTAGTGTAAAGCACCTTTCTGGCAAGACAGTGATGGAGTGAATGATGGTGAAAGTTTTTCTTTTTTGGGCCACCCTGCCTTGGTGGGAATCGGCCAGTGTGATAATAAAAAAAAATAATAAAGAAAAAACACTGCAAAGTCACTCTTTTAATCGAAAATTATGGTCTCAGTTTTTTTCTCTCATTATGCACTATGTGCTGCAGGATTTGTTATATGTGTGGTGCACACATACCACATAGATGTATTCTCTCATATCTAGGCCCAAATTTATCACTCACAGCTCATCAGAGTGAGCTGAGCTCAAGGCACAGATCTACAGTTTGGACCCTCAACTCAAAGCCGTAGATCTACGGCACGGATCCTGAAAGGGTTAACAATTTATAAAATAAGTGCCAGGTAATTAGAAGGCAAAAATAATTTACAAAAGGAGGCACATCTCTTTCTGAGATACATTAGTAGGAGAAAAATAAATGGGAAAAAAAAAGTTATGTACTATATCTTGTTATTCAAGTAAATGGATATTTTGAGAAAAAGATGCAATAATTCATCAGCAGAAGAATCAGTGGGGAAATGAAGAATATAGCAATTTGTAGAGTGCTCAGTATACATACTCAAACAGGTGTCATATGCAGCGAGGATGATGAGTACAAGAGAGGAGGTACATAACAATGGAGAATGGTTCTCACTGTGAAAATCATTTCCATGCATTATTACCATTTAAAACTGACAGCTGCTGAAGAATAAATGAGCGGTTAATATTGGACCGAGTATAGTTTCTAGGATCCATATGGGTCACAGTACCAATGTTTAAGACATGCAGAGATAAAAAGAGGTGAGAAAAAACTTCAAACTGGTAACTACAGGAATGAAGATAAAGACTCATGCAGAAAAACAGGCTTTCATTGGGACAACACTTAGTTATACTGACAACTTTCTCTCAAATTAAGACTTGAAAAATTCTCTTGAGAATTGAACATTGCCCTCTACCCATTCCCCCCCCACCCCACAAAAAAATGGTTTATTCAGTTACATTATTGTCCGTGTTCATCCTTGTCAGCAATACACTTTTCAACCAGGTAAACAGCCACAATAAAACCTGCCTTAAAGGAAATAATGGCAGTTAATGTGTCCCAAGAGCAGATTACAGCACTGCTGATCAAAGTTATTGGCAGATCATAGAAATAAGTAATGAAAACTGAACAATAGGCCATGCAAATGCAAATTACTTTACAAATTGATTTAACACACTCAGTCATATTATAATTCATTTCTAAAATATAACTGGGTGTATGTTCAGTGCATTTCCTTTCAGTTTAATTTAAAAGACTTGAAACAAACAGCAGATGTAATATAAAACTTATTTACTCACATTCTCTCATCTTTCCAATCTCCTAACTCCAATTCTAGAGAGCCAGTGTGCTGACGTGTGTACATATTAGGAACAAGGCCTCCCAGTGTGTGCAAGTGGCCACATAGATACACCAGTCCACGGCCCATCAACCGGCGGATCCCTGGATCAGGTGACAGTATGCAAGATGTTGGGTAATGACCAAACCAAATTGTATAGTTGTAATGCATGCTGGCCATCTCAAACTGTTCCAGCATCTTCATCTCTGAAGCTGTAACCATCCCTGTCAAAAGAAAATGTATAGTGGCTAACTATTATGGTAATACAAAATGATGGAAAATATTCAACAAAAAGGATTTGTTGAGACAACCTCCAGCAATAAATTTTTTTTTAACACATTGGCCATTTCCCACCAAGGCAGGGTGACCCAATAAAGAAAAACCCCAAAAGAAAGAAAAAACTTTCATCATCATTCAATACATTCACTATCACTCATACATAATCACTGTCTTTGCAGAAGCACTCAGATATGACAGTTTAAATGTCCCTCCAAACTGCCAATATCCCAAATAAAAAAAGCAAGCTTTTTCCTAATACCATACAGACAGACAGACTGACCTAAACACCATTATTCCAAGTACAGGTGTCTGTCATTTTATAAAGTAGATACGTTGCACTATCATGTCAGTTGTACTAACATCAATCAAGCAATCACCATTTGAGAATCTTAAAAATGCTTTCCAAATGCACAGATTATATATGGACTTATCAAAGAACACCTTCCTTGAAACTCAGTTTAAGTCTAGATCACATAACTTGGAAAGGAAACACTATGTGAATAAGAACTGTTAAAAAACTTTAAAGCTAAGAGAAAATTCATATAATTACCAATAAAATTGAAAGGTCTCCTTGGGCCTGGAAGAAGGCAGGCATCAACACCAATGAAGGCCACTGAGTCTGAGCCCCGAGTATAGTTGTACATGTAAGAGCGCTGGTGATGTTTACCTTGTACACTATACCTCTGATAGTAGTTTTCTTCACTAGACAGAGAAGCTACATTGAAGTTGTCTGAAAGATATTTGTAAATGTAAAACAAAAGGTACAGTACAGAGTAAAATATCATCATAAGTAAATTTACATTAATTTCATATTGTCATTACTTTTTATTTTTTAACACATCAGCTGTTTCCCACCAAGGCAGGGTGACCCAAAAATGAAGAAACACATTCATCATCACTCACTCAATCACTGTCTTGTCAGAGGCATGTTGATACTACAATTCAAAAAACTGTAACATATCTCCGTCCTTCCTTCAGAGTGCAGACACTGTGCTTCCCACCTCTGGCTTACCAGTTTCCCTGAATTCCTTCATAAATGTTACCTTGCTCACACTCCAATAGCACAACAAGTCATAAAAACCACTTGCTCTACGCACCCATATTTAACATATTCCTGCACACTTACTGGAAGTCTATGTTCCATTGTGTTCCACAGTCAGCTCTCCTGGCCCTATATCACTCACTCATTTACCCCTATCTCACCTATGGAATTTGTGCATGGGGCTCAACAACAATAAATCATCTCAAACCATTAATTACCCAACAAAAGGCTGCAGTCAAAATGATAACAAATTCTCACTCCAGGCAGCATACTCCACCAATTTCCAAAACTCTATACTTACTCACTGTACAAAACATCCATACTTATTATTGTGCCTACTACATACATAGAACACTAAACTCGGATATAAGCCCTCCCCTCAAACTTCTCCTTACCAACCTAACAGAACACATGACCATAACACAAGGCACAGATCACTCTTTGATGTTCCTCGTGTCCATCTCACACTATATAAAAACTCAATTCACATAAAAGGCCCAAAAATCTGGAATTCATTACCTGTGAATATAAAAGAAATACTGTCTGTTTATCAATTCAAGATTCCTCTTAAAAACCACTTACTCACCCACACCTAAATAAATACTGATTAACTGTATCTCATAAATGTGACCCTATCAAACTGTTTTTTTTACTTACATACATACTTACTTTACTTCCATTCTCTTGAATACACAGTAACTCGTCTAATGACCACATGACCTGTTTCTGCACTATAAATCATTGATTTTACTCGATCTGATTCGATTATACTATACATTGTTATGCTAAAAATTTGTATAACTTTAATGCTTCTTATTTGAAATACTCATTTGCATTTCATGTTGTAATTTGTTTACTGCAATTTTTACCACTGAATATATCATTGCTTAATTAATCATAAGTTAATTTAAGGCCTTCCCATAATGCTCTGCATACAAGGGGCTTTTGGCATGTACACCCAATCACTATATTTCCTTGTACAACTATGTATCATGTCCAAATAAAAAATAAATAAATAAATAAATTATTATTATAATTCTTTTTTCAACAAACTGGCTGTATCCCACAGAGGCAGGGTGGCCCAAAAGGAAAAGCAAAAGTGGGTTACTAGCCCCTTGCTCCCAACATTTTAGTCGCCTCTTACAACACACATGGCTTACGGAGGAAGAATTCTGTCCCACTTCCCCATGGAGATGAGAGGAAAAACAAGAATAAGAACTAGTAAGAAAATAGAAGAAAACCCAGAGGGGTGTGTATATATGTGCTTGTACATGCAAGTGTAGTGTGACTTAAGTGTAAGCATAAGTAGCAAGACATACCTGAAATCTTGCATGTATGTGAGACAGAAAAAAAGACACCAGCAATCCTACCATCATGTAAAACAATTACAGGCATCCATTTTACACTCACTTGGCAGGACGGTAGTACCTCCCTGGGTGGTTCCTGTCTACTAACCTACTACCACAGGACGGTAGTACCTCCCTGGGTGGTTGTTGTCTACCAACCTACTACCACAGGACGGTAGTACCTCCCTGGGTGGTTCCTGTCTACTAACCTACTACCACAGGACGGTAGTACCTCCCTGGGTGGTTCCTGTCTACTAACCTACTACCACAGGACGGTAGTACCTCCCTGGGTGGTTCCTGTCTACTAACCTACTACCACAGGACGGTAGTACCTCCCTGGGTGGTTCCTGTCTACTAACCTACTACCACAGGACGGTAGTACCTCCCTGGGTGGTTCCTGTCTACTAACCTACTACCACAGGACGGTAGTACCTCCCTGGGTGGTTCCTGTCTACTAACCTACTACCACAGGACGGTAGTACCTCCCTGGGTGGTTCCTGTCTACTAACCTACTACCACAGGACGGTAGTACCTCCCTGGGTGGTTCCTGTCTACTAACCTACTACCACAGGATGGTAGTACCTCCCTGGGTGGTTCCTGTCTACTAACCTACTACCACAGGACGGTAGTACCTCCCTGGGTGGTTCCTGTCTACTAACCTACTACCACAGGACGGTAGTACCTCCCTGGGTGGTTCCTGTCTACTAACCTACTACCACAGGACGGTAGTACCTCCCTGGGTGGTTCCTGTCTACTAACCTACTACCACAGGACGGTAGTACCTCCCTGGGTGGTTCCTGTCTACTAACCTACTACCACAGGACGGTAGTACCTCCCTGGGTGGTTCCTGTCTACTAACCTACTACCTACATTATTATTATTATTACAATTATATTCACAGAGCAGTGCTAAACCTGTAGGAGTCATACAGTGCTTGATCAGGAAGGGGGAGGGTAATTCCAGTTACTTGGAGCAATAGTCTTACCAGCATCAATTTTATAGCACGAGTTATTTTTAATGTAAACGACAAACTGAATTATTTTTCTTTGAGGAAAAATAGTTACTCTGCTCTAAATATTTGAACATAATACCAATCTAAGAGTGTGAAAAAAAGAATATAAAAGACCTAGGGGGGCACCATGCCATAAGCTCTTATGTACCAATATTCATGGAACATAACAGTATGGCAATGATACTGTTACAAATAAATGCATGGGAAATGATAGGCCAAAGTAGTAGGTTGGTAAACAGCACCCGCCCAGGGAGGTACTACTGTCCTGCCAAGTGAGTGTAAAACGGAAGCCTGTAATTGTTTTACATGGTAGGATTGCTGGTGTCTTTTTTGTCTCGTGAACATGCAAGGTTTCAGGTACGTCTTGCTACTTCTACTTACACTTAGGTCACACTACACATACATGTACAAGCATATATATACACACCCCTTTGGGTTTTCTTCTATTTTCTTTCTAGTTCTTGTTTATTTCCTCTTACCTCCATGGGGAAGTGAAACAGAATTCTTCCTCCGTAAGCCATGCGTGTTGTAAGAGGCGACTAAAATGCCGGGAGCAAGGGGCTAGTAACCCCTTCTCCTGTATATATTACTAAATGCAAAAGGAGAAACTTTCGTTTTTCCTTTTGGGCCACCCTGCCTCGGTGGGATACAGCCGGTGTGTTGAAAGAAAGAAAGAAAGATATATATATATACACCCCTCTGGGTTTTCTTCTATTTTTCTTACTAGTTCTTGTCCTTGTTTATTTCCTATTATCTCCACGGGGAAGTGGAACAGAATTCTTCCTCCATAAGACATGCATGTCATAATAGGCGACTAAAATATCGGGAGCAAGAGGCTAGTAACCCTTTCTCCTGTATACATTGCTAAAATTAAAGAGAGAAATTTTTGTTATTCTTTTTGGGCCACCCTGCCTGGGTGGGATATGGCCAGTCTGTTGAAAGAATAAAATGACAGGCTGGATAACAAGAAATTTCAAAAGAACAAATGCAAAGCCAATGATGATATTCTTTTAGGTACTTCTATTTACTAAAATGGAATATTGCAGTACACTGACAGTCTCAAACAAGGCAGGTGAAATAACACATCAGGAGAATATACAGAGAATTTTCACCACCTCTATCAGTTCAGCAAAGAAGGAAAGGGTAGCGTCAATTTCTTGGATCAATAGCTCTTTACCAGCAATAGAACAACTCTCTCTCAAGATCTGTGCTTCAAAAATACAGAATTACCATGGTTTCCTCTTATGTCCAGCCACACAGTCTTATTCAACACTGCTGCTGATCGCAATATGTCACGGTAAGTTGCCCATTCCTCAATAAACTGGCGAGAACCGAGTCTATCAGCAGTTTTAGCATCCGTTAAATCCCCTGCAAAAAATATATGCAATAATTATGATGAAATATACAGTATTGTGATTATTTTAAGCAAACACCTGACTACTGTTAGCAACTTTAATAAATGAGGTACAGCTTGTGCATATTTATAATTATATGCCTTGATTAAAAGGCCAAAGAGGTCTTTGTGGCATTTATGGATTTGGAAAAGGCATATGACAGGGTGAATAGGGGGGCAATGTGGCAGATGTTGCAGGTGTATGGTGTAGGAGGTAGGTTACTGAAAGCAGTGAAGAGTTTTTACGAGGATAGTGAGGCTCAAGTTAGAGTACATAGGAAAGAGGGAAATTATTTCCCAGTAAAAGTAGGCCTTAGACAAGGATGTGTGATGTCACCGTGGTTGTTTAATATATTTATAGATGGGGTTGTAAGAGAAGTAAATGTGAGGGTCTTGACAAGAGGCGTGGAGTTAAAAGATAAGGAATCACACATAAAGTGGGAGTTGTCACAGTTGCTCTTTGCTGATGACACTGTGCTCTTGGGAGATTCTGAAGAGAAGTTGTAGAGATTGGTGGATGAATTTGGTAGGGTGTGCAAAAGAAGAAAATTAAAAGTGAATACAGGAAAGAGTAAGGTTATGAGGATAACAAAAAGATTAGGTGATGAAAGATTGGATATCAGATTGGAGGGAGAGAGTATGGAGGAGGTGAATGTATTCAGATATTTGGGAGTGGACGTGTCAGCGGATGGGTCTATGAAGGATGAGGTGAATCATAGAATTGATGAGGGGAAAAGGGTGAGTGGTGCACTTAGGAGTCTGTGGAGACAAAGAACTTTGTCCTTGGAGGCAAAGAGGGGAATGTATGAGGGTATACTTTTACCAACACTCTTATATGGGTGTGAAGCATGGGTGATGAATGTTGCAGCGAGGAGAAGGCTGGAGGCAGTGGAGATGTCATGTCTGAGGGCAATGTGTGGTGTGAATATAATGCATAGAATTCGTAGTTTGGAAGTTAGGAGGAGGTGCGGGATTACCAAAACTGTTGTCCAGAGGGCTGAGGAAGGGTTGTTGAGGTGGTTCGGACATGTAGAGAGAATGGAACGAAACAGAGTGACTTCAAGAGTGTATCAGTCTGTAGTGGAAGGAAGGCGGGGTAGGGGTCGGCCTAGGAAAGGTTGGAGGGAGGGGGTAAAGGAGGTTTTGTGTGCGAGGGGCTTGGACTTCCAGCAGGCATGCGTGAGCGTGTTTGATAGGAGTGAATGGAGACAAATGGTTTTTAATACTTGATGTGCTGTTGGAGTGAGAGCAAAGTAACATTTATGAAGGGGTTCAGGGAAACCGGCAGGCTGGACTTGAGTCCTGGAGATGGGAAGTACAGTGCCTGCACTCTGAAGGAGGGGTGTTAATGTTGCAGTTTAAAAACTGTAGTGTAAAGCACCCTTCTGGCAAGACAGTGATGGAGTGAATGATGGTGAAAGTTTTTCTTTTTCGGGCCACCCTGCCTTGGTGGGAATCGGCCAGTGTGATAATAAAATAATAAAAAATTAAAATGTCATACACACTGCTCACTGAAAAATAAGAAATCACTTGGACAGAAAAGAAGAAACACCTGGTCATGGCCTGGTCATGGATGGGGCCATGGGGATGTTAACCCCCGGAGCACAGGTATACTCCTCCAGGTATTTTATCCTCGGTCAGTGGGTCTCTGAAACAAGAATATTTAGATCTTGTTTACTTGTTTCATTTTTCTATCTAATTGGTTTCTCACTTCTTATAAGCTCAGCATAAAAAAAAAGTAAAATTACTTAATAAAATGATGGTTAGAGAGAGGTGCAAGTTTGTAAACTAAAGGAAGAGGTAATTAGTTTAAGATATGAACAACTACTAGAAGAAAATGGGCTAATGAGAGTACATTGTATAGGAAATGAGGTTGAAGAGGTATGGGGTAGTTCTAAAAATGCAGTGTTAGTACTCAGCAGAAGTGTGTGGTTACAGAAAAGTGAGTGAAGGAGGGAAGAAGAAAGAGTGGTGGAATGAGGTAGAGAGAGTAGCAAGATAAAAAAGTTACCATATGAGAAGTTTTTATTAAGTAGAAGTGACATAAGGGGGGAAGAGTATATGGAGAAAAAGAGAGGTTAAGAGATTGGTGAAGGAATGTAGAAAGAGAGCAAATGAGAGGGTGGGTGAGATATCAACAAATTTTGCTTAGAATAAGAAAAATTTTTGGAATGAGATTAATTAAGTTGAGAACACTTAGAAAACTAATGAACTTGACTGCTAAAAATAGGAGAGAAGAGTTATTAGATGGAGAGCAGGAGGTATCGGGATGAGGGAGGGAATGTTTTGAGGAAATGTTAAATGTTAGGAGTGTGTGTAGATCAAGTGTTTACAGTGAAGCATATACATGTTTACAGTATTTAAATAAGGGTAAAGAGGATTTTGTTGCATTTATGGATTTGGAAAAGGCATGTGATAGGGTGGATAAGAGAGCAATGTGGCAGATGTTGCAAATGTATGGAATAGGTAGTAGGTTACAGAAAGCAGTTAAGAGTTTTTACGAGGATAGCGAAGCTCAGGTTAGAGTATGTAGGAGAGAGGGAGATTATTTCCCAGTAAAAGTAGGCCTTAGACAAGGATGCGTGATGTCACCATGGTTGTTTAACCCTTGGACTGTTGCAAGCCCATCCTGAAGTGTCTCCTGGTGTCTCAAAATATTTGGAGAAAAAAAAAAAAATTCTTATGAAAATGTTAAGATTATTTTTCTGACTGTTTTAGTCTAAAAAAAAAAAATTGTCATCAATACTTACTGAGATATAGAGGCATGAAGTTTGCAGAAAATGAGCCATGTATGGCAACAGTGGAGACTGCTGATCACCGGATATACTTTGGTTTACTTTTATTCAAAGGTTTCTTGTTTTTTCACAATTTTATTTCTTCACATAACTTTTGTGGCCTGTGAGACCAAAGTATGGTACAATGTTCATATATACACTCGTTGAATGTAACACAATTATAGCAAAAACACTAGTATCATCATAATGTTTATAAAACTTGTTTGCACAAACAAACAATATAAAAAATTTTTTATTACGATTGTTCTATAATATATATACAGTGGACCCTCGCCTAACGATATTAATCCGTTCCTGAGAGCTCAACGTTAGGCGAAATTATCGTTAGCCAAATTAATTTTCCCCATAAGAAATAATGGAAATCAAATTAATCCATTCCTGACACCCCAAAGTATGAAAAAAAAATTTTACCACATGAAATATTAATTTTAATACACACAAACTGAAGAAGACATGCAAAGTTACATGACACTTACCTTTATTGAAGATCTGGTGATGACTGATGGGATAGGAGGAGGGGAGTGTGTGGATGGTGTTAATGTTTAGAAGGGGAATTCCCTTCCATTAGGACTTGAGGTGGCAAGTCCTTTTCCGGGGCTACTTCCCTTCTTCTTTTAATGCCACTAGGACCAGCTTGAGAGTCACTGGACCTCTGTCACACAACATATCTGTCCATAGAGGCCTGTACCTCTCATTCCTTTATGACATTCATAAAGTATTTCACAACATTGTCAGTGTAATAGTCACCAGCACAGCTTGCAATAGCTGTGTGAGGGTGATTTTCATCAAAAAAGGATTGCACTTTAAGCCACATTGCACACATTACCTTAATCTTTGAAGTAGACAACTTCTTCAATTTCTCTATCCCCTCCTCCGGAGCAGTTTCCTCAGGTCTGGCCTCTTGCTGTTGAAGATGATCTAGCAGCTCATCAGTGGTTAGTTCATCATTGTCCTCCTCCATCAACTCTTCCACATCCTCCCCACTAAGCTCCAACCCCAAGGACTTCCCCAATGCCACAATGGATTCCTCAACTGGCATAGGATTCCCAGGGTTAGCCTCAAACCCTTCAAAATCCCTTTTGTCTACATATTCTGGCCACAGTTTCTTCCAAGCAGAGTTCAAGGTCCTCTTAGTCACTTCCTCCCAAGCCTTACCTATAATGTTTACACAATTGAGGATGCTAAAGTGATCTCTCCAAAACTCTCTTAGAGTCAATTGAGTTTCTGAGGTCACTACAAAGCACCTTTCAAACATAGCTTTTGTGTAGTTTCTTGAAGTTGGAAATGACCTGCTGGTCCATGGGCTGCAGGAGACGAGTGGTATTAGGAGGCAAAAACTTGACCTTAATGAAGCTCATGTCCCCCACATAGTCACTCTGCCACGTCTGAAGGATGACAAGGAGCATTGTCTAATACCAGGAGGCACTTAAGGTCCAATTTATTTTCCAGGAGGTAATTTTTCACAGTGGGGGCAAATGCATGGTGCAACCAGTCGTAGAAAAAGTCCCTAGTGACCCATGCCTTACTGTTTGCCCTCCACAGCACACACAAATTAGCCTTGAGGACATTGTTTTTCCTGAACACTCTGGGAGTTTCAGAGTGATACACCAATAAAGGCTTCACTTTGCAATCACCACTAGCATTAGCACATATCAACAGAGTAAGCCTGTCTTTCATAGGCTTATGTCCTGGGAGTGCCTCTTCCTCCCAAGTAATGTAGGTCCTGCTTGGCATTTTCTTCCAAAACAGGCCTGTTTCGTCACACTTAAACACTTGTTCAGGTTTCAGTCCTTCACTGTCTATGTACTCCTTGAATTCCTGCACATATTTTTCAGCCGCTTTGAGGTCCGAACTGGCAGCCTCACCATGCCTTATCACACTATGTATGCCACTACGATTCTTAAATCTCTCAAACCAACCTTTGCTGGCCTTAAATTCACTCACATCACCACTAGTTGCAGGCATTTTTCTAATTAAATTCTCATGCAACTTCCTAGCCTTTTCACATATGATCACTTGAGAGATGCTATCTCCTGCTATCTGTTTTTCGTTTATCCACACCAATAACAGTCTCTCAACATCTTCTATCACTTGCAATCTCTGTTTCGCAAACGAAGTTGCACCTTTGGCAAGAACAGCTTCCTTGATTGCCGTTTTCTTGGCCACAATAGTAGCGATGGTTGATTGGGGTTTTGTGTACAACCTGGCCAGCTCAGAGACACGCACTCCACTTTCAGGGTGCTATAGGGCAAAATCTGTAACTCAGTTGTTTACTGTCCGATTTTCTCCAGTTTTGGTACACAAGACAAAGTCGTTTCACTCTTTCTTGAAAATATTTATCAAAAATATACCTCAAACAACAACTGAGAAATGACTGAGTTACTGAAAATGCCATAGTGTTAAACTTTTCTCCTATATGGGACTACGTAAGGTTGTTTGGACACTTGGTGCCGAGAGAACAATGCTTATTCTTATTTTCTGTGACCACTTGTCTTTAAATGAACCTATCTTTATTTCACAAAAAAAATAAAGTTTGTTAGTTCCTGGAATATATTGCAAAAACATCTGCCCTTTACTCCCACATAACTCCCAAAGTATTTGGAATATTTCCAAAATTTGGTCACAGAATAAAAGAGAAATCATTATTCTACAACTTTTGTGAGTATTATATTCCATTTAATTCAGTAATAAAGGGAGAAAGTTGAACAATTGTTGAATAAGTTACTGCCGAGATATCGGCCGAGAGCGCCGGCCGGCCCCCGTCTCAAAAAAAAAAAAACAAATTTTTCCCGAAAATCGCGTTTGTTTGGGTGTATTTCTTAGTAAACTGATGTTCTAGTGCAGTTAGCCTCTAAACACCGTTTTCTCTTACTCAGAGACGACAGGGTGACATTCCCGATAATCTCTGGGCCATATTATGGCCTATTTTATTCAGTCTAGAGTATATAACATGTTTGTATGTTATTTAGAGTGTTTATTATATCATATTAGATCAATTCTGATAGACAAATAAGCCGTAGAGTTGATATATAAGCTGATATAAGCGTAATAATGGGCGATTCCTGGCTAGCACCTCAGGCGCTGGAACACTGCCGAGCGTTCCCATCTGGTTCCCAGCTGTCGCTCAGTCTGCGGGTAAGTCCCGCCTACTGTTTTATGATGCCAAATAGTCAGTTATTATATTAGAAAGAATAATGCAAGAAAAGGCGATAAAAAACAAGAAAACAACTCCAAAAAATGTATGGGCCGTGAGCAGACTCGGTACCAACATCGCCGTCACCATACCTGATATAAATGACTATAATTTCTTGTAGAAACGTCGTAGAACATTCATTCTGGCACCAATGTGTTGCCAAAGAGTTGAGCTATTTTTCAGTATATATAACTCAATATCCATATTTTTCCGATTTTTGGGTGAGCGCGCTCGGAAAATTGCCCTACAGCCCCCTTCATACTTAGCAATGATCTCTTTCTTCATATCCATAGTAATTCTCACCCTTTTTGCTGTAGGGTTGGCACTAGAAGCTTTCTTGGGGCCCATGGTGACTTATTTTGCAGGTGCAATCACAAAAAAGGCTGTGATAATACGAAATGTTCCGATTGTATGCTTGGAAGCGACCGCAGTGGCTGGCTTGTAAACACTGGCACCCACGGAACAAGTGAGGTGGGCTCAGGCCGCATGTGGACGCGTCTCGAATGAATCGCGTTGAGTGAGTTTTTTAGCGCTAGCCGAGGCAAAATTTTTGCGTTAAAATGTATCGCTAGGCGGATTTAACGTTATGCGATGCGTTCGTTAGGCGAGGGTCCACTGTACATGCATACAATAACTAAATACTTTTCCAGAACTGTTGCAGCTTGTAGAATTCTTTGAAACATGGCTATAAGTACAATGGTGTTTTACATTCCTTACACATAAAATGAGTGTCTCTGCATTTTTGTGGGTGTTTTGTGGTATGTCCACAGTCAAAACACCTCTTCTGAGCATTATTCTTGAGAGCAGTAGCAGGCAGTGGTATGGGGTAGTGATCACCAGGCCTCATATGAGAGGGCATGTGTTGATAATTTCATGGGCACTGGTCTATTGCAATTGTTCCTTGGTACTTGAATATTATTTGTCTGATGACTAATAAACAAAATTCACCATATTTGGGTTTGTTATTGATCTTTAACTTACACATATTATAAACATTCAGCATGGAAATGTCAAGAAGATGGAAAGAGAGTTTTATGTACCACTTATAACTCTTGTGAACACAATCAGCAAACTCAATCTGCATGTCGCATTTGTCCATTAAGCATATATTGAGGTTGTAATCCATCCCGAAATGCCTAGCCATGCTAGGTGTTCTAGTGGTACACTCTGTAATTATTATTTTACTACATGTAAACCACACAATAACCAAATTTTGTAAACTCAGCATTGTAATCCTTATAGAGAATAAACTTTGAATTTGAATTTGAATCACAGCTGCAGGTTTTACAATGGGTTCATTGGTCTCTCTATTCTGCTTGCCAGTGTCTACCATTTCGTGTCGGTGAACTGATGTCAACAGTGTGACATCACGTTTGTCATGCCACCGAAATGCCATTGGCAACAAACACCTGAACATCACCTCTACGAGTGCCAGCGTCGAACCTAGGCATATGCTTATGATTTCCACGCACTGTGCCACACACATCTATCATGTTCACTTGCAAGAAATCACCAAGTAAAGGGCTTGTGTACCAGTTGTCAGTATATAAAATATGCCCCTTACCAAGAAATGGTTCCATCATTGTTCTAACCACATCACCAGAGATACTCAGTAACTTCCTGGTATCTTGCAATGTTTTACTGCCAGTGTACACAATTATATCAAAAGCCAGACCACTTTTGCAATCACACAGTACACATAACTTTATACCAAAGTGTTTTCCTCTTGCTTGGTATATACTGCTTGAATGCGAGTCTTCCTTTGAACAAAATCAAAGACTCATCAATAACAAGCTTCCTGAAGGGATAAAAATACATACAACACTTTTGTTTCAGGTACATAAACACATTTATGATCTTATATAACCTGTCGCTTCTGTCAGGCCTTGTTTTGTCTCAGGCGATCTGTCAACCAGTACGTGTTGACGCTGCTTATACACATGTGGCATAAGCATTATTGTGGCAAAGAACAGATACATCTCTGCCACAGTTGTGTCCTTCCACTGGTGTAGGAATGATCTTGGTGAAAGAATTGTGTTTGCCATGGTGTACTCATAGTATGTGTTGCTTTTCCTGACAATAATGTCCATTAGGGGTTCATCGAAGAACAACTGAAAGCATTCCAGTTCAGTGGCATTGTTCCCAAGTGTACATGATGGCCCTATTCCACTTTGTGTTTCATCAAAGTCATGGGGACTGGGAACAAACTCGTCATCTTGCTGCCAATCCCAGATGCGGACAGCTGGTGGGCTTTGGATATTGAAATGTGGTTGTGGTTGTGGATGTTGTGGGAGTGTGGGGTTGGGTGAGGTTGGTTGTGGTTGTGCAGAGTCAGCAGCATCGGTAGTAGCGTGGCCCGCTGCTGGTGCCACACGACTCATGCCACCATCACTATCACCACCACGACCTGCTGCCTCGCTCACATCATTCACACCCATCGCAACAATATCATCATCTTCACTATCAGGTCGTGGTGTAGGGCCACGGGATGTGCCCCAAGATTTACTCCTTCCCCTTGGAACAGCATATGACACACTACCAGACCGCATGCTACGTCGTACATAGTGCCGCTTCACTGGGAAATATTCACCCTCACTGTCGCAACTAGAACTGCTTTCAATAGCTTTGAAATCGCTATCACTTTCACTGCTCACATCTGAGTCTTGTACACGGGCAAACAGTTTCCTCTTTCGTCCTGGTACAGGTGAACGTCAACGAGCCGGCCCAGCACCAGAAGTGGAAGGTCGTGGGCCATCTGGGTTTTCATCACTAATTATGTTATCCTGGGCACCATTTTTGGTCACACCTGCTTGAAAACCATGGAATTCTCTTTCACTGACACTTCAATCGCTGTTAGATGTATGTATAATGTTCGCCAAGAACAGGGTCCTGGCACGGGCCTTAATCTTGAGATGACCCGTCTCTGGGTCCTGAAGGAGAATTGATTCTTCATTGTTGCAGCATATGCTGCTCAACCACTGTTCTGGACAGTTCAGCTAGTGTGCCTCATAAGCAACCATGATTGGTACTGAGGTTACTCCATCTCAGCGGTTTCCTGAACTGAGGACTGGGCTCTGTACACTCTGATAATCTGCAGATTCATGGTATCCACTGTCTCCTCCTCTGTCAGTAGGCATACCCTCAGGAGTGTGCTGACCATCTGCCGGAACATGCTCTGTTGTTCCGTGGAGGTGACTGTGTTGCAGATAATGTCCGTGAATGCCTTGATGAGTGTTAAGAGATCCTCCCTGTTGAGGGCCTGCGTTGTCGGTGGGTTCGAAGCAGTGGATATTATCAGGGCTGTTGTAATCTGTGGGGACTGCTGAGGGTTGTATTTCTTCACTGTGCATACCATGGCCTGTTGTTGTATGCCAAGTTGGGTAGCCAGCATCTGCTGGTGAGGTGCAGGCACAGCCTGCATAGTGGCTGTGGCGGGCAAGGAGTACCTGTGTTGCTGTGTTATGGCCGGTGGGGGCTCGTGTAGCGCCGTCTGCTGATTGTGTTGCCCAGATGTTTCCTGTTGGCGCTGCTTGTTCCTCATGTTTTTGTTTCTTCATTGCGGTAGTGGGGGAGGATGTTCATGGCGCTGGGTTGAGTCTTCAAGGGTTGGAAATTCCTGGGTATTGAGTTGAGTTGCCTGATGTGAGTTCTGCAGTATGGCAGGATTCCCTGCACCCATCGTCTGCTGAGGGTGATGCTCTGCCGTAGCCTGCTGTCTCGTTGTTGGTGTCTTCCAGGCCTCACGAATTCTAGCGAGCCTCTCGGGGCATCGAGGGTTCCAGGCATGGTGTTTTTGCCTGCAATTCGGGCATCGTGGAGTGGCTGGCAATGCATTCTTCAGCTTGGTGATGCATTCCTTGGTAGGGTGGGGCTGGCTGTAGACACAGCAGATTACTCTGTTTGGACAGAGTGCACCCAGGTGTCCGTAACGCTGGCACTTGAAACAGCGAACTAGTTCTGCCGTGAAGGTCCTGACATCGTACCTGCCCCAAGAACCAAGGTCCAGCTGTTAGAGCTATCACTTGGGAACAAAAGACCTCCAATCCGCCGAGGAGTGAGGTACTTCTTACCGCAAGGCATGGTGAAAATGGACTACCAAGATGGCATTCCCATAAAGCACCACAGTCTCAGATTTTTTCACAGGGTGCACACCCACCACTCAGACCCACTCTCTCTCATGTAGGCCTACCAGCCCTCTCCCACTTGATTTGAAGCTGCTAGAATTTATGCGTATAGATACGTCAAACATGGTGGCTCGTAAGATGTATATATATGACCGAAACAGTCAAGGGGTTAATATATTTAAAGATGGGGTTGTAAGCAAAGTGAATGCTTAGGTGTTGGCAACAGATGTGGGATTAAGCCCCACCTATATTGTTTTTCATGTTGATGTTTCTTATCTATGGATCTAAAGATGATGTTTGTAAGCCATGGGCAACCTACTCGTTTAGTAGTGATCTGTTTAGTTTTTATGGGACAATGTTTGTTGTACAGTCTATTATTTTTTGTAGAAAAATTCTATCCATTCATCAGCACCACTGTCAAATTCTGCAGGCCAGTCAAGTGAACTTAACACTGCAGTGAAGTTACTGATGCCTCGTCATGAGTCGAAATGAGATCTTCCTATATTCCTCCAAACTCCCTCCCTCCAGTTTGATATTCAATCTTTCATTACCTAATTTTTTTGTTATTTTCATAACCTTGCTCTTTCTTATGTTCACTTTGAGTTTCCTTCTTTTATATACCCTCCCAAACTCGTCCACCAACCCCTGCAACTTCTCTTCAGAATCTTCCCAAAGTAGTGTCTTCAGCAAAAAAAAAAAAAAAAAAAAAAACTGTGACAACTCCCACTTTGTATTAGATTATCTCTTAATAACTAAAGAACTCACTAAAAATTATAGGTCAGCACTAACCAAACTAATAAGGAAGTGAAAGCCCTGTATTATTCTAACAGATTCACCAAAATGAGAAGAGAGAAAAATTATCTGGAAAACACACTCTCAGATCCTGGACACTCAGAATGCAATTATTATTTATTATTTTATTATCACACTGGCCGATTCCCACCAAGGCAGGGTGGCCCCGAAAAAGAAAAACTTTCACCATCATTCACTCCATCACTGTCTTGCCAGAAGGGTGCTTTACACTTCAGTTTTTAAACTGCAACATTAACACCCCTTACAGTATAAAAATGCTAGGCCTACTTTACAGAGCTCTTGAAAATAATGAATATCCACTAAGACTCTTAATCAACCTAAGGAAAACTTTTTGATATCACAAACTTGATCATTACTGTATCAGAGGCTATACACTTGTATATGTAAAGTCTTACCTTACTAACAGACAGCAATATGTCTCTGTTAAGGATACAACCTATTCAACAAGACCTCTGGACATGGGCATTCCATAGGGGAGCATCCTTGACACCTCTGCTTTTCCTCTTATACATCAACGATCTTCCATGGGTATTTCAGCACCTCAGTCCTTTATGCAACATATGGGAATCTTAAGTGAAGAAACAATTCGCCACACAGTGGCTTAATCAGTCCAATACAAAGCAAGAAGGTATAAGGAGCCACATCCTGCTTCGACTCACCTGACTGCAGTACATAAGCCACCTCTCTGGCCCTATGCTGTACTTCCTACAAGAGTGATGGACTGAACACATCGATTCCAGTTTGAGGGACTGATTACCTCAAACTCCTTGTCTCCTTATACCTTATACCTCCTTACACCTTTATTAAAGAATCATTTCGCCACTGTGTGGTGAAATGTTTCTTCAATAAAGATTCCCATATGTTGCATAAGTGTCTCAATTCTTCAACTTGTCAGTTTTCAAAACCATTTATCACAACTCAGACCTGTTCTCTTTGCCAACAACACAACTTGGACATCTCCCACCCAAATCTAGTATCAGTCAGCAACATTGTCAATGAAGAGCTACCAATAAACTCACACTTAACATTGCAAAACCTACACTGCTTGGGAGCAGAGCAAGTAATGTTAAGAAGTATCTTTCCATCATACATTGCCCAAGTTTGAATAAGATAACCCAACAAACAACTGAGAAAATAATATAATAATAATAATAATAATAATAATAATAATATCTTTATTTACTACACGTACATGTACAAGGTATACAGGCCTAGCTGACATCAGTGACATACTACTGTATAGAAAGTCGCTTGTTATGCTGAGTATTTCAAGAAAATTAGGTCAGTGTCCCAGGATAACACCCACACTAGTCGGCTAACACCCAGGTACCCATTTACTGATAGGTGAACATAGACAACAGGTGTAAAGAAACACGTCAAATGTTTCTACCCTGGCTGGGAATCAAATATTTACCAAAAATCATATATGGCTAACCCAAGCCAGGTACTAAAAATAAGCCATGTTGACTTTTTTGGGTTATCCTAGGTTCTCTACATACATGCTGCTATGTGTGATAATCTACATAGAGAAAATAACTTAAATTTCAGGTTTATGGTGCAGTACGAATGTATATGACAGTTAGCCCTGTGCTATACTCCGTTTTCTCTAATATAAGCCACCAAGACAGGGACAGGAGAATGGTACTTCTATACCATATCCTCTTCATACCTCCGTCGAACTGCTCGGTGTTATGCCAAATATTATTTATTCTGGAGTATTTAACTTGTTTTATGTTATTTATATTGTTTATTAGGTCATATTAGATCAATTGTGATAGGCAAATAAGCTGTAGTGTTGATATTAGCGTAATAATAAAGCATATTCTCCTGCTTCATGAGACTGAGTTCATGGCAACCGACAGTGGCTTCAAAGCCACCTTATCTTTAATGGATAATGTACTGTGTAGGTGCTTTACATAATGAGAAGCATTTCTTTTATTCATTGGAACCATGGCTAGGGCTAAAAGTAAGCAGGTTAAAACAATAAATGGAGAAAAAGCAACTGGAATGACTTATGCAGCAAGTAGCGCCACCAAACAGTACCAGCAGGTTGGTGTGGCGACCCTGGAAATTTGAAATTATGCTAGCTAAAATTAGTGCCGAATAACTGAAGGAACCGAATAACTGATTGCCGGATTTGTGATGGCGGACCTGTAATTTGACATCGCTGTACAGTGGACCCCCGCATACTGGACGCATCGCATACCATACAATCCGCATACCGGACGCTTTGATCGCAAAAATTTTGCCTCGCATACCACCCAAAAACCCGCTCACCGCCCTTCGTCCAAGACGCGTCCAATGTGCGGCCTGAGCAATGCTCACATGTTCCGCCGGTGGCATTGTTTACCAGCCAGCCTCCGCGGTAACATCCAAGCATACAATCGGAACATTTCGTATTATTACAGTGTTTTTGGTGATTTTTTCTGGAAAATAAGTGACCATGGGCCCCAAGAAGGCTTCTAGTGCCAACCCTACAGCAATAAGGGTGAGAATTACTATGGAGATGAAGAAAAAGATCATTGATAAGTATGAAAGTGGAGTGCGTGTCTCCGAGCTGGCCAGGTTGTATAATAAACCCCAATCAACCATCGCTACTATTGGTGGTACAGCTGCTGCTGTACCACCGTCAGCTGCTGCTGCACTGTCAGCTGCTGCTGCACTGTCAGCTGCTGCTGCACTGTCAGCTGCTGCTGCACTGTCAGCTGCTGCTGCTGTACCACCGTCAGCTGCTGCTGCTGCTGCTGTAGTACCGTCTGCTGCTGCTGTAGCATCGTCTGCTGCTGCTGTAGCATCGTCTGCTGCTGCTGTAGCATCGTCTGCTGCTGCTGTAGCATCGTCTGCTGCTGCTGTAGCATCGTCTGCTGCTGCTGTAGCATCGTCTGCTGCTGCTGTAGCATCGTCTGTTGCTGCTGTAGCATTGTCTGTTGCTGCTGTAGCATTGTCTGTTGCTGCTGTAGCATCGTCTGTTGCTGCTGTAGTATCGTCTGCTGCTGCTGTAGCATCGTCTGCTGCTGCTGTAGCATCGTCTGCTGCTGCTGTAGCATCGTCTGCTGCTGCTGTAGCATCGTCTGCTGCTGCTGTAGCATCGTCTGCTGCTGCTGTAGCATCGTCTGCTGCTGCTGTAGCATCGTCTGCTGCTGCTGTAGCATCGTCTGCTGCTGCTGTAGCATCGTCTGCTGCTGCTGTAGCATCGTCTGTTGCTGCTGTACCACTGTCAGCTGCTGCTGTAGCATCGTCTGCTGCTGCTGTAGCATCGTCTGCTGCTGCTGTAGCATCGTCTGCTGCTGCTGTAGCATCGTCTGTTGCTGCTGTAGCATCGTCTGTTGCTGCTGTACCACCGTCAGCTGCTACTGCTGCTGTAGCACCGTTGTTGGTGTGGCTTATTGAGAATACCAAGAAACAATTAACCCCAGAGGATTTGCCACCCAGGATAACCCAAAAAAGTCAGTGTCATCGAAGACTGTCTAACTTATTTCCATTGGGGTCCTTAATCTTGTCTCCCAGGATGCAACCCACACCAGTCGACTAACACCCAGGTGAACAGGGAAAATGCCTGGAACTAGTGCTCATATTGGTGAATTTAGAGCCAGCAAAGGTTGGTTTGAGAGATTTAAGAATCGTAGTGGCATACATAGTGTGATAAGGCCTGTTCTGGAAGAAAATGCCAAACAGGACCTACAGTACTCAGGAGGAAAAGGCACTCCCAGGACACAGTGTCTCATCAGTCATTGCTGCATCTTCAATAAAGGTGTCATGCCCCTATGGTTAACCTTCCTTTAATATTACATTGCGGTTATTTCCTTTAATAGCTAAATTGGAAATGAACGTCCTTGTATTATTAAGACTAATTCTTATTAACAGTTATTATAATTTATGTAACATGGCCATGATAAGTTTAATTGGAGGTATAGTAACCTACCTGCCGCCCGGTGTGCCGGTGTATAGTTAGCCGTGATGTTCGATGGTTATACCCCCCCTCCCCCCCCCCTTTATGTTCAACTACTCTACTGAGTGTTGGCGAGTCACGTCACGTGACCCACTTGACTTGTATGCTCATGGTTGAGGGACGAGCAGTGAAGAAGTAGCAGCCAACGAGAACACTCCTGCTCATCTCTGGTAACTGGCCAAGGTTTATTAGCCGGCCTGGACATATTCTGTTTTATTCTGACTGCTTCCAATTGGGAAACAAGACTTTATACATTAAAGTAATCTCCATTTATATATATGTTATATCTAGGATCTCCTCTTAATTGTCTGTTACAAAAGCCTTATGTATATGTTGGATACTATAGAAGAAACATGTATTCTTAACTTATATACGATAATTCGTATATCATAACTGGCTTTTGTTATATTATGAATATACTTAATTAAAATTAGGCATTCCGGAGGATCATTATTATTACCCTAACCTCTCTGACCAAAATTGTTATGCTCTAAAAAGAAGGAAATAGTGGTTACAATACTTGGAGTGTAACAAGTGGGGGCCTGTGTCCGGGAGCATAACACTGAATTTCCTTTAAAATGAATGTAGAAATGGCAGAGAGGTTTGAAGATATAACAAAGGAGAAATTACAGAATTTGAAGCTTCAATCTTGTTGGCAATTAGCACGAAGCTTGGGCATAAAATACGACAGGCATTTCACTGCCCAGACAGTCAGATGTATGATACAGAATGTCCTTTTTCCAGATGAGCAGGATCCAGAGACTGAGAATGGAGAAGCAGATATTCCTTCCTTTTTGAATTCTTTTCTACAGACACCTGAGGCCGAAACTACGACGCTAACAACCCCTACTGGAGACGACGGACATGAACTTCCTGATACTCGGAAACGCTACGCTGCTACAACGACTCCAATTCCATCTCCAAGGACTATATGGGGAACAGAACTCCATCAGGCTAAAGAAACGGATCCAGGTAAACCATTTACAGATGTTTTTGAAACAGAACAAGAAGTCCTTTTGGATGATGAACACGTTCCACCTCAAATCTCTTTAGCCCTTTTGACTACTATTCAATCTAAGGAGAATTTTGAACGTCTAGAACGTATTTTATCGCTTCAAACCTCCTTTGTAGAAGCCCAGAGAAAGTTAAAAAGGGAGAATTTTGAACGTGAATCTTTGCTTTATGAACGGGAAGTACTGAGGAAGAAAAGAGAATCTAGTAATATGTATACAATCCCTTCATTTGACCTTGGTAAAGCAGCCTCTTTGATGCCTAAATTTACGGAGGATAATTTAGATTCATTTTTTGAAGCATTCGAAAATCAGGCGAAGGTGATGCAATGGCCTCCTAAATATTGGGCTGCTTTAATACATTCATCTTTAATAGGAAAAGCCCAAACCATAACTGCAAACTTACCTTTCGAACAATATTCTGATTATACTCGGGTAAAAGATTGTCTTCTGAAAGCTTATGATTTATTACCTGTCAGTTATTTGAAAATGTTTAGAACTCTGAAGAAATATCCTCAGCAGTCTTGGGTGGAGTTTGCCAGGGAAAAGCTCTCTGCTTTCGAGCGTTGGCGTAGGGCCGCGGGAGCCGCCTCAGTCGAGTCACTTTCCCAGCTGATGTTGCATGAAGACCTTTTTAAATATTTTCCAGAGAGGGTTCATACTTATCTTTTGACATTTCCTACTACTAACTTGTTAGATACTGCTGCCCACGCAGATCACTTTGAAATTTCCCATGCTATAACCACAGAAATGTCTAAGGCCCCGGAAAAGAAATCTACCTCCCAAGGTTTTAGTTCAAGATTGACTGCTAGGAAAGCTCCAGCTGGCGAACCTTTGAAGGTGTATTCAGACAAAAAACAGGTGACAAACGGCTCTTTCTCCAGACAGTATCCTAAAGATCAATTACCACTGTGCCTTTTTTGTAAGAAGTTAGGTCATAGACAGTTCCAGTGTTGGCATAAACAGCGGGAAGATAAAACCCAACCAAGAGGGAGATATCCTACCCAGGTAATAAATTCCTCTCGGAAGTATGAAACTCTGGATGATGAATCTCTACCTTTTCAGGCCTCGTCTAGCAGACCGTCTAATAGATGACTTTACCACGACAGTGCTTCAGAAGAAAAGGTCCGAGTAGCTATGGAACCCTACTTTTCCCAGGGGAAGTTCGGACTCTGTAAAGAGAGGTTAGTAAATATCACTACCTTTCGAGATACTGGCAGCTATCTCTCTTTATTAAGATCAAACCTGGTAAAGTTACCTACTAGTAGTGAACCCCGGCTAGACGTATTGTTAGAGGCTTACGGAGGCACAATAATAAAGGTCCCTATTATAAGGATTTATGTAGAACTGCCTGGATATGTAGGCTGGATCAATGTGGGACTTTCAGATAAACCTTTTCCCATTGCCGGCGTGGATCTATTAATCGGGAACGAAATTGATCAATTGGAGATACCCAGAGAGCCTCTGGTTTTAGATAATCCTTGTGATGTAAATTATGCCTTAGAAGCCTCTGAGGCAGGGCTAGATTTATTTCCCCTTAATGTGGTCACCAGAGCCATGGCTAAGAACTCTAACAATTTGGATATTCAACAGCCTTTAGAAATGTCCGATGAATTAGGTTTGAACTTCCTGTTCAGCGAAGCAATTCAGTCGAGACCCACAGGTGACAAAGTTTTACCAGTCCCTGCGGACCTAGCTAGAAAATGTAATAAAGAAGAATTTCTTATAGCTCTAAAGGACGATAAAAGTTTAACCAATAAGGATAAAGAGGAAGGTTACCTTTTAGATGAAGACGGTTTTCTTTGGAAGAGAAATAATGACTCGAGTTCAAAGGGAAACTTGTTAGTGGTGCCATCGTCCTTACGTAATATGGTATTTGAACTAGCACATGATAATCCACTGGGAGGTCATTTAGGATCTCGTAAGACAGAGAAAAAGATAAGGAAATATTTTTTTTGGCCTCAGATGAGGACTAGTATTGCTGACAAACTACGGAAATGCCACGTTTGTCAAATAATAGGCAAAACGGCGCACAATCCCGCGTCTGCCCCTTTACTTCCAATAAAATGTCCTGAAGAACCTTTTGAAAGATTAGTTATTGATTGTGTAGGACCGTTGCCCCGCACAAAAAGGGGTAACCAGTATATCTTCACTATCATAGATATGGCAACTCGGTATCCTGATGCTATCCCAATGTCCAAAATTAATTCCAGAAATATAGTAAGAGCTTTAATACGCTTCTTTGCTCAAGTAGGCATACCACGTGAAATTCAATCTGACCAAGGTTCTAATTTTACGTCTAAGGTTTTTAAAGAGGCTATGTCTCGATTAGGAGTAAGACAGATCCTCTCTACAGCATATCATCCCCAGTCACAAGGAGTGCTAGAAAGATTCCACCAAACCCTTAAATCTACTTTACGTGCTTACTGTGAGCAATATTCTCATGAATGGGACGAAGGTTTACCCTTTCTTCTCTTCGCCCTCCGTGAAGCTGAACAAGAAAGTACTAAATACTCTCCATTTGACTTGATTTTTGGACATCAGGTGCGAGGACCCCTAGCCATATTACGAGATTCTTGGATAGGGAAGAGAGGACCTCTTCATCCCAGTCCTCTACTTTGGAAAGAACCTCTCTCCAAATTAAAAAGCTTAGCTGCCGTGAATCTGTCAGAAGCTCAAGCCAAAATGAAGAAATCTTACGACCAAAAGGCTAAATCTCGTTCATTCTCTCCGAATGAATTAGTGTTAGTTAAAAACTTAATTCCAGGACATTCTTTAAAACCTAGATATTTGGGGCCATATGAAATAGTAGACAAAGAAAATGAGGTGAATTATCTGGTCCGTGAACCAGGACGTTGTAAGAAAATTAAGAGGTATCACATAGATAACTTAAAGAAGTACGAGTCTAGCCTTCTCCCTACTATTATTACCTCTATTCAACCTACTTCCACTGAAATAAGGAATGACACTGTAAGGGAAGTAAGAGAATTTAGACTACATAATTCTGAAGTTTTAAAAGAACTAGACCATTTCCTGGAAGTTCTTCCTACCTCCCAAAAATCTCAAATCAAAGAGTTAATCACTAAATATAACTCCATCTTCAAAGATATCCCTACTCCTTGTACATTGGGTTTCCACGATATTGAATTGTTAGAAGATAGTCCAATAAAGCAATCCCCTTACCGGGTCTCTCCTGCTAAGCAAGAATTAATTCAACAAGAAATAAATACATTACTGGAATATAATTTGATAGAACCCAGTTGGACACCTTGGGCCTCTCCCTGTTTATTGGTCCCAAAACCCGATGGTACCGTACGCCTATGCACGGATTACCGTAAAGTAAATTCAGTCACCAAACCAGATGGGTTTCCATTACCATGGATTGATGATTTAATAGATGCTGTAGCCGGTGCCAACTTTGTGACCAGATTAGACTTCCTGAGAGGGTATTACCAGGTGCTGTTAACTCCTAGGGCCCAAGAGATTTCCGGGTTCGTAGTTAAGAACGGACTATTTACGTATAAGGTTATGCCTTTCGGCTTGTGTAACGCCGCCTCCTCTTTCCAGAGAATTATGAACATTTTAGTCCAACCCTTAGAAGGTGTAGAGGCATACTTAGACGACCTGGTGGTTTTTAGTGATGACTGGCAGTCTCATTTAGAAAGATTAGAGCAACTACTGAAAGCATTGCAGAAATACAATTTCACTGTGAATTTACAAAAATGTGACTTTGGTAAAGCCCAGATTAAATATCTCGGTTTTAAAATAGGGAAGGGACTAGTAGCCCCCGACCAATTAAAGGTCCAAGCTATTTTAAATTTCCCGACGCCTCAGGACAGGAAAGCCCTCCAACGATTTTTGGGAATGGCTACTTATTACAGGCGTTTTTGCCCAAACTTTGCTCAAGTTGCCTCCCCCCTGACTAGATTGACCAGTCCTAAATATAAATTTAATTGGGACGAGAATTATGAACAAGCTTTTAAACGTTTAAAACGTTTCCTTTCCTCTGCCCCAGTATTGCGTGCACCCAATTTCCAAATTCCTTTCACCCTCCATGTTGATGCCAGTGATGCAGCAATAGGTGCTGTCTTATTGCAATCCTTCCAAAACGGTAATATTCTACATCCAATATGTTATTTTTCCTATAAATTGAAAGAATATCAAAGATCTTATTCAACCATAGAAAAAGAAGCCCTGGCTTTAGTGTTGTCCTTAGAACACTTTGACGTATACCTCGGTTATACTCCTTATGTGATAAATATTTACTCAGACCATAATCCTCTGACATTCATAAATTCTATGAAATCAAAAAATGTTAGAATATTACGCTGGGCTTTAAGGATCCAACCTTACCGGATCTCCATTTTTCACATAAAGGGTTCGAGCAACGTGTTAGCCGATGCTCTCTCTCGCTCCTAATATATGGCTTAACTACGGAAATTCTTTGCAGTCAAGCAGTTTCTGGACCAGTTCTAGCAAGTGGATGACTAACCTTGGAATGATGTACCTCCATCCCTATACCAGCTGGTTGGTTTCTTCTACACCATCAGCATCTTAAACGCCGAGATATTTGCTTGTGGGCCGGGGTGTCATGCCCCTATGGTTAACCTTCCTTTAATATTACATTGCGGTTATTTCCTTTAATAGCTAAATTGGAAATGAACGTCCTTGTATTATTAAGACTAATTCTTATTAACAGTTATTATAATTTATGTAACATGGCCATGATAAGTTTAATTGGAGGTATAGTAACCTACCTGCCGCCCGGTGTGCCGGTGTATAGTTAGCCGTGATGTTCGATGGTTATACCCCCCTCCCCCCCCCTTTATGTTCAACTACTCTACTGAGTGTTGGCGAGTCACGTCACGTGACCCACTTGACTTGTATGCTCATGGTTGAGGGACGAGCAGTGAAGTAGCAGCAGCCAACGAGAACACTCCTGCTCATCTCTGGTAACTGGCCAAGGTTTATTAGCCGGCCTGGACATATTCTGTTTTATTCTGACTGCTTCCAATTGGGAAACAAGACTTTATACATTAAAGTAATCTCCATTTATATATATGTTATATCTAGGATCTCCTCTTAATTGTCTGTTACAAAAGCCTTATGTATATGTTGGATACTATAGAAGAAACATGTATTCTTAACTTATATACGATAATTCGTATATCATAACTGGCTTTTGTTATATTATGAATATACTTAATTAAAATTAGGCATTCCGGAGGATCATTATTATTACCCTAACCTCTCTGACCAAAATTGTTATGCTCTAAAAAGAAGGAAATAGTGGTTACAATACTTGGAGTGTAACAAAAGGTAAGTGTCATTTATTCTTCATTTAGTAGAGTAGTACATGCACAATATATATTGTGCATGTACTACTCTACTATTGTGCATGTATCCTTCTCTTTGTGTGTAGGAAAATGTATATTTCATGTGGTAAAATTTTTTTTTTCGTACTTTTGGGTGTCTTGCACGGATTAATTTGATTTCCATTATTTCTTATGGGGAAAATTCATTCGCATACCGAACATTTCGCATAACAACCAGCCCACTTGCACGGATTAAGGTCGCTATGCGGGGGTCCACTGTATTAGCGGAACTCTGTAAGGCAAAACACCATAAAGCGGGGCCCCACTATATCATGTTTCTATGTTATTAATACTGTTTATGTCATATTAGATGAATTGTGATAGATAAATAAGCCGTAGAGATGATATTAGCATCATTTTTATTATTATCATCACACTGGCCGATTCCCACCAAGGCAGGGTGACCCGAAAAAGAAAAACGTTCACCATCATTCACTCCATCACTCTCTTGCCAGAAAGGTGCTTTACACTACAGTTTTTAAACTGCAACATTAACACCCCTCCTTCAGAGTGCAGGCACTGTACTTCCCATCTCCAGGACTCGAGTCCGGCCTGCCGGTTTCCCTGAACCCCTTCATAAATGTTACTTTGCTCACACTCCAACAGCACGTCAAGTATTAAAAACCATTTGTCTCCAATCACTCCTATCAAACACGCTCACGCATGCCTGCTGGAAGTCCAAGCCCCTCGCACACAAAACCTCCTTTACCCACTCCCTCCAACCTTTCCTAGGCCGACCCCTACCCCGCCTTCCTTCCACTACAGACTGATACACTCTTGAAGTCACTGTGTCGCTACATTCTCTCTACATGTCCGAACCACCTCAACAACCCTTCCTCAGCCCTCTGGACAACAGTTTTGGTAATCCCGCACCTCCTCCTAACTTCCAAACTACGAATTCTATGCATTATATTCACACCACACATTGCCCTCAGACATGACATCTCCACTGCCTCCAGCCTTCTCCTCGCTGCAACATTCATCACCCATGCTTCACACCCATATAAGAGCGTTGGTAAAACTATACTCTCATACATTCCCCTCTTTGCCTCCAAGGACAAAGTTCTTTGTCTCCACAGACTCCTAAGTGCACCACTCACCCTTTTCCCCTCATCAATTCTATGATTCACCTCATCTTTCAAAGACCCATCCGCTGACACGTCCACTCCCAAATCTCTGAATACATTCACCTCCTCCATACTCTCTCCCTCCAATCTGATATCCAATCTTTCATCACCTAATCTTTTTGTTATCCTCATTACCTTACTCTTCCCTGTATTCACTTTTAATTTTCTTCTTTTGCACACCCTACCAAATTCATCCACCAATCTCTGCAGCTTCTCTTCAGAATCTCCCAAGAGCACAGTGTCATCAGCAAAGAGCAACTGTGACAACTCCCACTTTATGTGTGATTCTTTATCTTTTAACTCCACGCCTCTTGCCAAGACCCTCGCATTTACTTCTCTTACAACCCCATCTATAAATATATTAAACAACCACGGTGACATCACACATCCTTGTCTAAGGCCTACTTTTACTGGGAAATAATTTCCCTCTTTCCTACATACTCTAACTTGAGCCTCACTATCCTCGTAAAAACTCTTCACTGCTTTCAGTAACCTACCTCCTACACCATACACCTGCAACATCTGCCACATTGCCCCCGTATCCACCCTGTCATATGCCTTTTCCAAATCCATAAATGCCACAAAGACCTCTTTGGTCTTATCTAAATACTGTTCATTTATATGTTTCACTGTAAACACCTGGTCAACACATCCCCTACCTTTCCTAAAGCCTCCTTGTTTATCTGCTATCCTATTCTCCCTCTTACTCTTAATTCTTTCAATAATAACTCTACCATACACTTTACCAGGTATACTCAACAGACTTATCCCCCTATAATTTTAGCACTCTTTTGTCCCCTTTGCCTTTATACAAAGGAACTATGCATGCTCTCTGCCAATCCCTAGGTACCTTACCTTCTTCCATACATTTATTAAATAATTGCACCAACCACTCCAAAACTATATCCCCACCTGCTTTTAACATTTCTATCTTTATCCCATCAATCCCAGCTGCCTTACTCCCTTTCATTTTACCTACTGCCTCACGAACTTCCCCAACACTCACAACTGGCTCTTCCTCACTCCTACAAGATGTTATTCCTCCTTGCCCTATACACGAAATCACAGCTTCCCTGTCTTCATCAACATTTAACAATTCCTCAAAATATTCCCTCCATCTTCCCAATACCTCTAACTCTCCATTTAATAACTCTCCTCTCCTATTTTTAACTGGCAAATCCATTTGTTCTCTAGGCTTCCTTAACTTGTTAATCTCACTCCAAAACTTTTTCTTATTTTCAACAAAATTTGTTGATAACATCTCACCCACTCTCTCATTTGCTCTCTTTTTACATTGCTTCACCACTCTCTTAACCTCTCTTTTTTCTCCATATATTCTTCCCTCCTTGCATCACTTCTACTTTGTAAAAACTTTCTTATTGAAGCATAATAAACTTACCTTCCTCCTGCCTCCTACGTCTCTACCATACACCAACAAGTCAAGTCAATAAAGGTAAGTGTGATGTTAAATGTTTATTTATCCATTTTATTAGTGCTTTATATTTATTTGTCATTGTTTTCTGTATGTATATTTATATTTAATCTTTAAAAAAAATATTTTTTGTTAATACTTTTGGCTGTTTGAAATGCATTAATTGGATTTCCATTATTTCTTATGGGGAAAATTAATCTGGCTAAAGGCTAGCTCTCTGGAACAGATTAAAGGCGTTACCCAAGGGTCCACTGTACTTCTGGGCGCCTGGAACAGATTAATTGGATTTACTACTTTATTTTTTGTGGGGAAAATGTTTTCAGTTTTTGCCCATTTCAGTTTTCGCCAGTCACTCTGGAACGGATTAAATACGAAAACTGAGGGTCCGCTGTACAAGAAACTACCCAATACAGTGGACCCCCCCCCTAACGAACGCATCGCATAACGTTAATTCCGCCATAATGAAGCACTTGAATGCAAAAATTTGGCCTCGCCTCACGATAAAAAACTCGCCCAACGTGATTCTTCCCAAACCTGTCCGTCCAGCCTTAGCGCCTCAGCTGCCCTTCCGTCATTGTTTACAAGCCAGGGTATCCGGTTGCATGCATACATTCGATACATTTTGTATTATTCCATTGTTTATAGTGCTTGTAACTGCTAAATAAGCCACCATGGGCCCAAAGAATGCTTCTAGTGCCAACCCTGTGGTAAAAAGGGCGAGAAATACATACTATCATACCACGGTCAGCTGCTGCTGCACCACCGTCAGCTGTTGCTGCACAACAGTCAGCTGTTGCTGCACCACCATCAGCTGTTGCTGCACCACCATCAGCTGTTGCTGCACCACCATCAGCTGTTGCTGCACCACTGTCAGCTGTTGCTGCACCACTGTCAGCTGTTGCTGCACCACTGTCAGCTGTTGCTGCACCACTGTCAGCTGTTGCTGCACCACTGTCAGCTGTTGCTGCACCACTGTCAGCTGTTGCTGCACCACTGTCAGCTGTTGCTGCGCCACCATCAGCTGTTGCTGCACCACAGTCAGCTGTTGCTCCACCACCATCAGCTGTTGCTCCACCATCAGCTGTACTACTCGAAGATGTGGAGTGTGTGTTGTTGTGTGGCTTAACGGGAAACAATTACCGAGAAACAATTAACCCCAGAGGGTTAGCCACCCAGGATAACCCAAGAAAGCCAGTGCATCATCGAGGACTATCTATCTTATTTCCAGTGGGGTCTTTAATCTCGTCCCCCAGGATGTGACCCACAACAGTCGACTAACACCCAGGTGAACAGAAAAAGTGCCTGGAACTAGTGTTCATATTGGTGAATTTAAGGCCAGCAAAGGTTGGTTTGAGAGATTTAAGAATTGTAGTGGCATACACAGCGCGATAAGGCATGGTGAAGCTGAAAAATTCCAACCCCAGCAAGTGTTCAATTGTGGCGAAACAGGCCTGTTCTGGACCTACATTACTCAGGAAGAAAGGGCACTCCCAGAACACAAGCCAGTGAAAGACAGGCTAACTCATATTTTGTTGTAATGCTAGTGGGGATTGCAAAGTGAAGCCTTTACTCATGTATACTTTTCAATAAAGGTAAGTGTCATTTTAACATTTATTTATGTAGTTATTGTGCATGTCTCATTGTTTTCTTTGTAGGGAAATGTATATTACATGAAAAAAAAAAAATTTAATACTTTGGCTGTCTGGAACGGATTAATTGGATTTCCATTATTTCTTATGGGCAAAATTAATTCGGGTAACGATAATTTCGGCTAATGATGAGCTCTCAGGAATGGATTAATATCGTTAGGCGAAGGTCCACTGTAAAGTGATCAGAAATTGGAAATTTGGCCAATTTCACACACAATTCAAGGAAGGCCAATTTCAAAATAGGGTTCAGAATTAATACTGCAAATATTCCTAGCACTAAAATAACATTCTTCTCTCTGTTCATTAGTCATGTCTCCAGGCCCCTCTTATATTACACTTGCTTTCCATTTTGAATTTTTATTCACATGAAAAATAAAAAATTTACAGTTATGCAGACTACTGCATGATTATAAAATTGGTATAAACAATATCAGACATGACATCTCCACTGTCTCCAGCCATCTCCTGGGGGCAGTGGAGATGTCATGTCTGAGGGCAATGTACGGTGTGAATTCGTAGTTTGGAAATTAGGAGGATGTGTGGGATTACCAAAACTATTATCAAGAGGGCTGAGAAGGAGCTGTTGAGGTGGTCCAGACATGTAGAAAGGATGGAACAAAATAGAATGACTTCAAGAGTGTATAAATCTGTAGTAGAGGGAAGGTGGGGTAGGGGTCAGCCTAGGAAAGGCTGGAGGGAGGGGGTAAAAGTGGTTTTGTGTGCGAGGGGCTTGGACTTCCAGCAAGCATGCATGAGCGTGTTAGATGGGAGCGAATGGAGACAAATGGTTTTTAAGACTTGACTTGTTGTTGCAGCATGAGCAAGGTAACATTTATGAAGGGATTCAGGGAAACCAGCAGGCCGGACTCGAGTCCTGGAGATAGGAAGTACAGTGCCTGCACTCTGAAGGAAAGGTGTTAATGTTGTAGTTTTATCACTGTAGTGTAAGCACACCTCTGGGAA
The DNA here is from genome assembly GCF_038502225.1 of Cherax quadricarinatus. Classification (NCBI taxonomy): domain Eukaryota; kingdom Metazoa; phylum Arthropoda; class Malacostraca; order Decapoda; family Parastacidae; genus Cherax; species Cherax quadricarinatus. The sequence goes on along the minus strand of NC_091334.1, from coordinate 2,367,277 downwards.
GACAGTGATGGAGTGAATGATGATGAAAGTTTCTCTTTTGGGCCACCCTGCCTTGGTGGAAGCTGGCCAATGTGTTAATAAAAAATATCAGTGCATTTGTGAAAGCTTATTAGATCCACCAGTTGATGTGTATTGGATGTATGATGTGATCTGTTTACTCTTGAACATCAGTAAAAATCGAACATTTCCTCTACTTTGAGCTCAATTTCAAGATATACTTTTTGCCCATACACCATTCAAATTCATCTCTATTTCTGTAATATATCTTCCATTCTATTAAATGAGGCCAAGAAAATGAGAATACAACCATAAATACCATACAAAAATACACCGCAAAGTACAGTAGACAGTCATTTAGCATGAGTTTATTTGGCACGATTTCAGTATTGCACGATTGAAGAATTGCTGCACAATTTTATGTAACACGTCGTATAATTAATTTAACATGGTTCAGTTTGTGGGAAGAAAAAAAAATTATCTTTTGCTCAAGTGGCCGCCTTGTTGTGGAGCAGCCAGGGAGCCATCCCGCCATTCCCTGCCATTCTCCGACACCACCCCACCATCCCAGCGTTCGTAATTCATACGTGTCCAGTCTTTCTCTGCTACAAGGCAGCTGTGTTTGTGAATTGTGTTATGATATTTTAATTACTATATCTTGTATCTGCGAAGCAACCATGATACCCAGTAGCCATACCAGTGTTGCTGAAAGTGGCACGAAGAGGTATAAGCATTTAAGTCTTAGAATTAACAAAGAAACAAAGATATTAGACAAGAGATAACCTGTAGCCATAATGAAGTTTACTTTGTACACAGAAAAAGAGGTAAACATAAATTTGTGTGACTGGCTGACTGACTTGCTGAATGACTTACTGACTGACTTACTGAATGACTGACTTACTGAATGACTTGACAGACTTACTGAATGACTTGACAGACTTACTGAATGACATGACTGACTGACAAAGTTTGACAATCCAGTATAACCATTGACTTCAGTACCAGAACCTCTACCATCCACCTCAGCCCAGTAGGGCAAAAGTATAACTCTCCACTCTCTTCACAATCATCCACAAACGCCAACACCCACAATTTAAGGTAAGAATTATTATTTCTGTTACATTTGTAGTCTTAAGCAGTAAAAACAACCTAATACATCACAATGAACTACAACTACATATTCACTTTTATTTTTGTAAGATGTGGAGGTCTAAAAAAAAAAAAAAGTTTGGCTTTTTGGGGGGCATCCATGAACATAACCCTATTTTTCCCATAAGTTTTTAAGTTCATCTAACACAATTTTACCTAACAGCATTTTCAGGAACGTAACTACCGTGCAAAATGACGGTCTAATGAAGCTGTTTTAACCCTTTGACTGTCGCAACCCCCAATCTTGAGGTGTCTCCTGGTGTCGCAAAATTTAAAAAAAAAAAAATTATTTTTTCTTATGAAATGACAGAAAATCTTTTCCCGATTGTAATGACACCAAAAAAACGAAATTTGATGGAAAACTGACGGAATTATGCTCTCGCAAAGTTAGCGACCTCGGCGCTGTTTACAGATCGGCGATTTCGCCCACTTTGAGCCCTATTTTCGGCTAATTCCTTTGTTCCTGTCGCCCAAACTCATAGCTATTTCTTTAGAACTCCATTTTTTCTATCGATTGAGTACAAGAAACTGCCCATTTACCGATTTCAACTACCTAATAATGTGGTCAGAAATTTGCAATTTGGCCAATTTCACGAAAACTAAAAAATATGACAATTTCAAAATAAGGTCCAGAATGAACAATGCAGACATTCCTGGCTCTAAAATAACATTTTCTTTGCTCATCAGTCATGTCTCCAGGCCCCTCTGATATTACTCTTGCTTTCTATTTTGAATTTTTATTCAAACAAAAAATAGAAGACTTACTACTATGCAGACTACTGCAATACTGTAATAATTGTATAAATAACATCAACTCATTCATGACTGCATATTAGAATGGCTAGTTGGACATTTATTGGACAATGGCATCATTTGTTTACTTTTAAACATTGGCAAAAATCAAACATTTCCCCTACTTTCAGTTCCATTTCCAGATTCTTTTTATAGTAAAATCAATCAAAATCACCTCTATTTCTATAATATGTTTTCCATTCTATCAAATGAGACCAAGAAAACGAGAATACAACCATAAACACTATACGAAAATAGACCACAAATTTGGCATTTTAATTAAAAAAACGGAGATTTTTTTTTTCTCATCATGCACTGCGTGCTCCAGGATTTTTTTTTATATGGTGCACACTGACCACACAGACACATTCTCTCACATGTGGGCCTACCATCTTTCTCCTGCTTGATTTGAAGCCGCTAGAATTTATGAGTGTATATACGTCAAACACGGTACCTCGTAAGACGTATATATACAGCCGCGACAGTCAAAGGGTTAAACCAAAAATACCGAGTTTTTTTTCCCCATTATGCACTGCATGCTGCACGATTTTTTTATACTGCGCACACTGACCAGTCAGACCCATTCTCTCAGTGGTGACGTGTACTTAGCTCAGTGGTGACGTGTACTTAGCTCAGTGGTGACGTGTACTTAGCTCAGTGGTGACGTGTACTTAGCTCAGTGGTGACGTGTACTTAGCTCAGTGGTGACGTGTACTTGGAGTGGTGACGTGTACTTAGCTCAGTGGTGACGTGTACTTAGCTCAGTGGTGACGTGTACTTAGCTCTGTGAAGACCTGTTTGTGTGCTCTTGAGTGGTGACCTGTACTTTGAGTGCTGACCTATACTTAACTCTGTGAAGAAGTGTCTTGTTTGCTCCCCTTGACTGAACCAAGATGCCCTCCATTGAGCAACTTTACCAGCAACTTAAGGAAGAATTGAGGGCAGCGAAGATGGAGATACGGCGATTGACCGAGGAAAACAAGAGGATTCATAGTAATCCTCCTGTTTCGAGTCCTCAGGTCAAGAAGGGATCGTGGTCAGTGGCTGGACAGCAGGGGACGACGAAGTTGACGATCAAGAAGACGAATGGAAAGCCAGAAACGACGAAGAAGAAAGAGACTGCTGTGGAAACTCCCGTGGAAACCTCCAACGCATTCTCGGTGCTACCCGACGAATGTGAGTCTACTACTGGGATCGTCACGACGAACGACAACAAGGAAGGTAAGAATATTGTTGTTGTTGGGGATAGCCAGGTTAGATACATGGATAGGGCATTCTGCTTGAAGGACAGGAGTAGGAGACAAAGGGTATGCTTTCCTGGGGCTGGGATGGAGGACATTGTTAGCCGGCTTGACAACATCATGAACGGTAATGGGATCAATCCTATTATTTGCCTCAGTGCTGGAGGTAATGATGTAGGCAAGCGTAGAAGTGAGGATTTAGTTAGAAAGTTCAGGACAGCTATAGACATGATTAGGAAGAAGGGGGGGCGCCCTGTTATATGTGGCATTTTGCCGAGAAGAGGTGTTGGTAATGAATGGTTGTCCAGAGCAATTGGTATTAATTGTTGGCTGAATAAATACTGTAAGGATAATGCAGTACCATTCATTGACAACTGGAACAACTTCTATGGCCGAAATGACATGTATGCCAGGGATGGGGTTCACTTATCCAGGGCAGGTGTGGGTTTTCTTGCTAACTCAGTTGAGGGGGTTGTTAGGACTTTAAACTAGGATTAGTTAGAGGTATGGGTTTAGAAATGATTAATAATGAGTATGGATATATTGACTTATGCTCTGATATTAAGAATCTTAATAGTAACTGTCATGGAGTAACTCTGGGTAATGATAATTTCAGAAATTGTGTAAAAACAAAGATGAATAGGAAAAATGTGCAGAAGAAAAAACATATGATGGTATTTTATGCTAACAGTCGAAGTGCAAGAAATAAAATTAATGAACTACGTTTGGTAGCATGTGCTGGGAACTTTGATATCATTGCATTAACTGAAACGTGGTATGATTTAAAGAGTCGGGATATGACTGCTGAGTGTAATATTCAGGGATTTAAGTTATTCAATGTGGATAGATGTAATGGGAAGGGGGGAGGAGTTGCATTGTATGTTCGAGAAAATATTAATTGTTGCATAAAAACAGGTATAAAAATAGATGGAGCAGTAACAGAGTCTGTTTGGGTAGAGTTCGTGGAGGGTCAAGAAAAACTAATTCTAGGTGTAATATACCGACCTCCAGGCTTGGATCACGACAGAGGGAGACTTCTTTGGGACGAAATTGTTAGGGCTTCTGGACACAGTAACGTAGTCATAGTAGGGGACTTTAACTTTAGCCAAATTGACTGGAATTCTTTGACAGGTAATCTAGAGTCCAGTGACTTCATGGAAACAGTTCAGGACTGTTTTCTGAAACAGAGTGTAACTGAACCTACCAGGGGTAACAATTTGCTAGACCTAGTCTTGTCAAATAAGGAAACACTCGTGAATAATCTGGAGATCACTGAAGAGCTTGGCGCAAGTGATCACAAATCCATCACCTTTAGCATTAATTGGGAATACAAGAATAATGATAATACAGTAAAAATCCCCGATTTTCGTTCTGCCGATTATAATGGACTTAGGGAACATCTGTCTAATCTTGATTGGGGTTATCTAGCTAATGATTTTATTGACGATAATCATACTTATGAATATGAAGGGATCTGCTTTTATGATTGTTTTCTTAATAATGTACACAGTGCCCAGAGTATATACATTCCCCAGAGAGAAATTAGGTCTAATAATAACGATCCCAAATGGGTTAACAGGAGGCTAAAGCATCTATTAGGGGAGAAAAGGGGAATTTATAGGTGCATCAGAAGAGGAGAGGTTAACCTTACTGACCAATATGTTCAGCATAAAAGAGAAGTAAAAAAGGCGATTAGAAAGGCTAAACGTGACTATGAAATTAGAGTTGCTAATGAATCAAAGACTAATCCAAAGGGGTTCTTTCAAGTGTATAGGACGAAGGTGAAGGAAAAAGTAGGACCTCTGAAATCTGGGAATGGACAGCTGACGGATAATGAACTGGAAATGTGTTCCTTATTTAATGACTATTTTTTGTCAGTTTTTACACAGGAAGATGTAAATGAGATTCCAGTAATTAACAATTATTTAGTTCCTGATGAATTTAAGTTAACTAATATTACTGTCACGAGGGACATGGTTATTAAACAGATAGACAAACTGAAACAAAATAAGTCCCCGGGACCCGATGAGTTGTTTTCAAGGGTACTTAAGGAATGCAAGATGGAGCTTAGTCAGCCATTAACGAGTGTATTCAATGCGTCCATCCTTACCAGTGTTGTGCCAGAGATGTGGAAGATGGCTAATGTGGTTCCTATATTCAAATCAGGGGATAAGTCCACTCCTTCAAATTACCGTCCAATAAGCCTGACATCTATAGTGGGCAAGTTATTAGAATCAATTATAGCTGACATTATCAGAAGTCACCTTGAAGAGCATAACTTGATAAATGAATCTCAGCATGGATTCACGAGAGGTCGTTCCTGCCTGACAAACTTACTGACGTTCTTCAATAGAACATTTGAGGCAGTTGACAGTGATAAGGAATATGATATTGTTTATTTGGATTTTAGTAAAGCCTTCGACAAAGTACCTCACAAGAGACTCTTAAGAAAAGTGGCAGCTCATGGTATAGGAGGTAAAGTTCTAGCATGGATTGAGGCATGGCTTACCAATAGAAAGCAGAGAGTTACCATTAATGGAGTGAAATCTGAATGGGGATTAGTCACTAGTGGCGTTCCACAAGGATCAGTTTTAGGCCCTCTCTTGTTTATAATTTACATTAATGACCTTGATGAAGGGATTACTAGTGACATGAGTAAGTTTGCTGATGATACAAAGATTGGCCGTATAATTCACTCTGAGGAGGATATCAATGAACTCCAGGACGATTTGAACAAATTAATATCTTGGTCTGAGAAATGGCAGATGAAGTTTAATGTGGATAAGTGTAAGGTACTTGCCCTTAGTAATGAAAATAACCCTCGAAACTATAATCTAGGTGAAGTAGAGCTTGGTCATACAGAATGTGAAAAAGACTTGGGAGTCATGGTAAGCAGAAATCTAAAGCCAAGACAGCAGTGCCTCAGTGTGCGCAACAAGGCCAACAGATTACTTGGATTTATCTCAAGAAGTATAAGTAACAGAAGTCCAAAAGTTATTTTACAGCTCTATACATCACTAGTGAGGCCTCATTTAGATTATGCTGCTCAGTTTTGGTCCCCTTACTACAGGATGGACATAGACTCATTAGAGAACATACAGAGAAGAATGACTAAAATGATTTACTGTGTAAGGAACCTCCCGTATGAAGATAGACTTAAAGCCTTAAATCTCCACTCTCTGGAGAGGCGTAGAATGAGGTGAGATATCATTGAAGTGTTTAAGTGGATGACGGGCATAAACAAGGGAGACATTAATAAAGTACTGAGGGTGTCGAACCAGGTAAGAACCAGGAATAATGGATTTAAGTTGGATAAATTTAGATTTAGAAAGGACATAGGTAAGTACTGGTTTTCTAACAGAGTTGTAGATGCGTGGAACAGTCTTCCCAGTGGGGTGATAGAGGTTAGGACCTTGGGTAACTTTAAGAAGAGACTGGACAAATATATGAGTGGGAGGGGCTGGGTTTGATTGGTGTCAAGGGGTACGGGAGTTATTTCTTGAGTAGCTTTAGGTAGATGTCGTTTTGATAAGGACCTGCCTCGTATGGGCCAGTAGGCCTTCTGCAGTGTTCCTACATTCTTATGTTCTTATGTTCTTATATGTAGGCCTACCAGTTTTCTCCAGTAAGACTGGAAGCTGCTAGTACAGTGGACCCCCACCTTATGATATTAATCCGTTCCTGAGAGCTCATTGCATGCTGAAATTATCGTAAGGTGAATTAATTTTCCCCATAAGAAATAATGGAAATCAAATTAATTCGTGCAAGACACCACAAAGTATGACAAAAAAAAAATTTTTACCACATGAAATATTAATTTTAATACACACAAACTGACACTTACCTTTATTGAAGATCTCGTGATGATTGATGAGATGGGAGGAGAGGAGTGTGTGGAAGTTGTTAATGTTTAAAAGGGAAATCCCCTTCCATTAGGACTTCAGGTAGCACGTCCTTTTCCGGGGTTACTTCCCTTCTTTTAATGACACTAGGACCAGCTGACTGTGGTGCAGCAACAGATGACGGTGGTGAAGCAGCAGCTGACTGTGATGCAGCAGCAGCTGACCGTGGTGCAACTGCAGCTGACTGTGGTGCAACTGCAGCTCACCGTGGTTCAGCAACAGCTGACTGGTGCAGCAACAGCTGACCGTGGTGCAGTAACAGCTGATGGTGGTGTAGCAGCAGCTGACTGTGGTGCAGCAGCAGCTGACCGTGGTGCAGCAGCAGCTGACTGGTGCAGCAACAGCTGACCGTGGTGCAGCAACAACTGATTTGGTGCAGCAGCAGATGACCGTGGTGCAGCAACAGATGAAGGTGGTGTAGCAGCAGCTGACTGTGGTGCAGCAGCAGCTGACCATGGTGCAACAGCAGCTCACTGTGGTTCAGCAACAGCTGAGTGGTGCAGCAACAGCTGATGGTGGTGTAGCAGCAGCTGACTGTGGTGCAGCAGCAGCTGACCGTAGTGCAGCAACAGCTGACCATGGTGCAGCAACAGCTGACCATGGTGCAGCAACAGCTGACCATGGTGCAGCAACAGCTGACCATGGTGCAGCAACAGCTGACCATGGTGCAGCAACAGCCAATGGTGGTGCAGCAGCAGCTGACCGTGGTAACATAGTACATATTTCTCATCCTTTTTACCACAGGGTTGGCACTAGAAGCTTTCTTTGGGCCCATGGTGGCTTATTTAGCAGTTACAAGCACTATTAACAATGGAATAATACAAAATGTATCGAATGTATGCATGCAACTGGCCACCCTGGCTTGGAAACAATGACGGCAGGGCAGCTGAGACACTCAGGCTGGACGGACAGGTTCGGGATGAGTCATGTTGGTCAGAAGCAGCTGATGGTGGTGCAGCAGCAGCTGACTGTGGTGCAGCAGCAGCTGACTGTGGTGCAGCAGCAGCTGACCGTGGTGCAGCAGCAGCTGACCGTAGTGCAACAGCAGCTGACCGTAGTGCAACAGCAGCTGACCGTGGTGCAGCAACAGCTGACCATGGTGCAGCAATAGCTGACCGTGGAACGACAGTACATATTTCTCACCCTTTTTGCCACAGGGTTGGCACTAGAAGCTTTCTTTGGGCCCATGGTGGCTTATTTAGCAGTTACAAGCACTATAAACAATGGAATAATACAAAATGTGTTGAATGTGTGCATGCAACCTGCCACCCTGGCTTGTAAAGAATGACGGCAGGGCGGCTGAGACACTCAGGCTTGACGGACAGGTTCGGGACAAGTCACGTTGGTCAGAAGCAGCTAATGGTGGTGCAGCAGCAGCTGACTGTGGTGCAGCAGCAGCTGACCATGGTGCAACAGCAGCTGACCATTGTTCAGCAACAGCTGACCGTGGTGCAGCAGCAGCTGACCATGGTGCAGCAACAGCTGACGGTGGTGCAGCAGCAGACGGTGGTGCAGCAGCAGCTGACTGTGATACGATAGTACACATTTCTCACCCTTTGTACCAGAGGATTGGCACTAGAAGCTTTCTTTGGGCCCATGGAGGCTTATTTAGCAGTTACAAGCACTATAAACAATGGAATACAAAATGTATCGAATGCATGCAGCACCCGGCCACCCTGGCTTGTAAACAATGATGGCAGGGCAGTTGAAACACTCAGGCTGGACGGACAGATTCGGGATGAGTCATGTTGGTCAGAAGCAGCTGATGGTGTTGCAGCAGCAGCTGACTGTGGTGCAGCAGCAGCTGACCGTGGTGCAGCAGCAGATGACCGTGGTTCAGCAACAGATGATGGTGGTGCAGCAGCAGCTGACCGTGGTGCAGCAGCAGCTGACCGTGGTACAGCAGCAGCTGACCGTGGTGCAGCAGCAGCTGACCGTGGTGCAGCAGCAGCTGACGGTGGTGCAGCAGCAGTTAACCATGGTGCAGCAGCAGCTGACCATGGTGCAGCAGCAGCTCACCGTGGTGCAGCAGCAGCTGACCATGGTGCAGCAACAGCTCACTGTGGTGCAGCAACAGCTGATGGTGGTGCAGCAGCAGCTGACAGTGGTGCAGCAGCAGCTGATGGTGGGCAGCAACAGCTGACTGTGGTGCAGCAGCAGCTGACGGTGGGCAGCAACAGCTGACTGTGGTGCAGCAGCAGCTGACCGTGGTACGATAGTACGTATTTCCCACCCTTTTTACATATGATCGCTTGAGAGATGGTATCTCCTGCTATCTGTTTTTTGTTTATCCACACCAATAACAGTCTCAACATCTTCGAGTACTTGCAATCTCTGTTTTGGAAACAAACTTGCACCTTTTGCAAGAACAACTTCCTTGATTGCTGTTTTGTTGGCCACAATAGTAGCGATGGTTGAATGGGGTTTGGTATACAACCTGGCCAGCTCCGCGACACGCACCCCACTTTTGTACTTAGCAATTATCTCTTTCATTTCCATAGTAATTTTCACCTTTTTTACCGCACGGTTGGCACTAGAAGCTTTCTTGGGGCCCATGGTGATTTATTTTGCAGGTACAATCACTAAAAATGCTGTGTTAATATGAAATGTACCGATTGTAAGAGTGGATGCGACCGCACTGGCTGGCTTGTAAACACTGGCATCCATGGGGCAGCTGAGGCGTGCTCAGGGCATACTTGGGACGCCCGGGACAAATCGCGTGAGGCGAGGCAAATTTGTGTTAAAATGTATCATATGGTGGATTTAACGTAACGTGATGCCATTGTAAGGTGGGGTTCCACTGTATTTTGGCATAATATTACGGGACTAACACTGGCTTACAAGCAGTAATATTATAGGGCCAACAGTGAAAGGGTTAAAGCACCCCAAAGTGATTATTATTATTATGCTTATTGTCATGAACATACCCTGCTCACTGAGCTTAACCCTTTGAGGGTCCTGACCCCCAATCTGAAGATTCCCCAAAGGGTCCAAGAAGTTTAAAAAAAAAAAATTATTTTTCTTATGAATGGCAGAGAATCTTTTTCTGGAGATAATAAAACAAAAAGTACAAAATTTGATCAAGAGCTGAAGAAATTACACTATTGCAAATTTTGCTGTGTCAACATTATTTAAGCACTGGCAATATTGCCCACTTTGAGTCCTATTTTTGGCTAATTACATTGTTCTGTTAGACCAAATTCTTAGTTATTTTGCTGGTATGTGTTCTATTTCATCTACTGAGCACAAGAAATCACCAATCAACTATTTCAACTACCCAATAAAGTGATCAGAAATTGGTAATATGGCCAATTTCACACAAAGCTCAAAATACAGCCTCTCCTCACTTAATGACGCAGTTCCATTCCTAAAACCACATTGGTAAATGAATCTGTCGCTAAGTGAGGAACATACTATAATGGTACTGGGTTTGTGTCAACCATCTTTGATATTGTTTTAATGTCACCTTTGCACCATTTATAACATTTCTGGCATATTTTTAAATGTTTATACAGCAGTGTACTGTATACTGTAATAAACAGAATAGAGGAAATGAGCTCTAATATACATTATTGAGGTATGCATACTGATCAGAGACCCCGTCGTAAGTCCAAGATGTCAGTACACAAGAACGTCACTAAGCAAGGAGAGGCTGTATTTCAATTTCAAAACAGGATCCAGAATAAACAATGCAGGCATCCCCAGCACTAAAATAACATTTCCTCTGTTTATTACTTATGTTTCCAGGCTTTACAGATGACTTCCATTGTTACGGCCCCCTGCCAAACTAGCGGTTAAATAGTTTACCTGCCGGCCGGCAGTACCACTGGGTACGTCATCAAACCCATTGTGGGGACTGCTGAGTCGGCCTTAGAGCATTATGTACCTGAACACCTCACGGTACGCATCTAAGCAGTAGGTACCTGAACACCTAATGGTACACATCTACTGGCTTTAGAAGCATTAAGTACCTGAGCACCTCATGGTACGCATCTAAGCAGTAGGTACCTGAACACCTAATCGTACACATCTACTGGCTTTAGAAGCATTAAGTACCTGAGCACCTCACGGTATGCATCTAAGCAGTAGGTACCTGAACACCTAATGGTACACATCTACTGGCTTTAGAAGCAGTAGGCACCTGAATACCTAATCGTACACATCTACTGGCTTTAGAAGCATTATGTACCTGAACACCTCACGGTACGCAGCTAAGCAGTAGGTACCTGAACACCTAATGGTACACCTCTACTGGCCTTAGAAGCAGTAGGTACCTGAACACCTAATGGTACACATCTACTGGCAGTAGAGTATTCTGCTGGCTTCTACTGATTTTAGAAGAAGCGCTCACCGCAGCTCACTGAGTCCGTTGGCGTCGGTTATCTGACGGCCGCATTCAGTGAGCTTGCAACATAGTGTGTGCTGCACCGGACCACCTTGCGGTGTGTCAACCGGCTTTGGAGAGTATTTACAGGACTGCCGGTGATGTCTGCGGACTCACCGCCCACGCTGTCAACTGTGGGCCGGAGTCATCTGATGCTGTTTAGTGGGACATTACATGAAGAAAAGGTTGGAGTGTTACACTGAAATGGGCCAGGACCGTAGTGTGACACTTAGGGAAGTATGATGGAGTGGAACACTGAGATATGCTACAGGACCGTAGTGGAACACTGAGAAGAAAAGGGTGTCGTGTGACACTGAAGATGGCCTGGTTGTAGTGTACATTGAATAGTGTCATGTGACTGGCCTCGACAAAGACGCTATGCGGGTAGTGTGACGCAGAGACAAGGGTGTCAAGTGTGACACGGTTGCAAAAGTGTGTGTATTACACGGAGAAAAGGGTGTCAAGTGACACAGTGGAGAAAGAGCGTCACAACTCGGATAAGTGTCGTGAGAAACGCAGTTGATTGTAATTTATTATTTTAAATGTTACTTAATTTATTATTTTAGCATAGATATATATATTATTATTTTAAGATGCTAATAATTTATTATTGTAACATGTAGATATATTTTAAATACCTCCTAGCCCAAAGATTGTTTTTATATAATATTAAAGATTAATTGATTTTAATGTGTGTATTTATGTATTTATGTATGTTTTGAATCAAGTGTGAGAGTAATGGTGGTTGGGGATTTTAATGCTAAAGTGGGTAAAAATGTTATGGAGGGAGTAGTAGGTAAATTTGGGGTGCCAGGGGTAAATGTAAATGGGGAGCCTTTAATTGAGCTATGTGTAGAAAGAAATTTGGTAATAAGTAATACATATTTTATGAAAAAGAGGATAAATAAATATACAAGGTATGATGTAGCACGTAATGAAAGTAGTTTATTAGATTATGTATTGGTGGATAAAAGGTTGATGGGTAGGCTCCAGGATGTACATGTTTATAGAGGGGCAACTGATATATCGGATCATTATTTAGTTGTAGCTACAGTTAGAGTAAGAGGTAGATGGGAAAAGAGGAAGGTGGCAACAACAAGTAAGAGGGAGGTGAAAGTGTATAAACTAAGGGAGGAGGAAGTTCGGGTGAGATATAAGCGAATATTGGCAGAAAGGTGGGCTAGTGCAAAGATGAGTAGTGGGGGGGTTGAAGAGGGTTGGAATAGTTTTAAAAATGCAGTATTAGAATGTGGGGCAGAAGTTTGTGGTTATAGGAGGGTGGGGGCAGGAGGAAAGAGGAGTGATTGGTGGAATGATGAAGTAAAGGGTGTGATAAAAGAGAAAAAGGTAGCTTATGAGAGGTTTTTACAAAGCAGAAGTGTTATAAGAAGAGCAGAGTATATGGAGAGTAAAAGAAAGGTAAAGAGAGTGGTGAGAGAGTGCAAAAGGAGAGCAGATGATAGAGTGGGAGAGGCACTGTCAAGAAATTTTAATGAAAATAAGAAAAAATTTTGGAGTGAGTTAAACAAGTTAAGAAAGCCTAGGGAAAATATGGATTTGTCAGTTAAAAACAGAGTAGGGGAGTTAGTAGATGGGGAGATGGAGGTATTGGGTAGATGGCGAGAATATTTTGAGGAACTTTTAAATGTTAAGGAAGAAACAGAGGCAGTAATTTCATGCACTGGTCAGGGAGGTATACCATCTTTTAGGAGTGAAGAAGAGCAGAATGTAAGTGTGGGGGAGGTACGTGAGGCATTACGTAAAATGAAAGGGGGTAAAGCAGCTGGAACTGATGGGATCATGACAGAAATGTTAAAAGCAGGGGGGGATATAGTGTTGGAGTGGTTGGTACTTTTGTTTAATAAATGTATGAAAGAGGGGAAGGTACCTAGGGATTGGCAGAGAGCATGTATAGTCCCTTTATATAAAGGGAAAGGGGACAAAAGAGACTGTAAAAATTATAGAGGAATAAGCTTACTGAGTATACCAGGAAAAGTGTACGGTAGGGTTATAATTGAAAGAATTAGAGGTAAGACAGAATGTAGAATTGCGGATGAGCAAGGAGGTTTTAGAGTGGGTAGGGGATGTGTAGATCAGGTGTTTACATTGAAGCATATATGTGAACAGTATTTAGATAAAGATAGGGAAGTTTTTATTGCATTTATGGATTTAGAAAAGGCATATGATAGAGTGGATAGAGGAGCAATGTGGCAGATGTTGCAAGTATATGGAATAGGTGGTAAGTTATTAAATGCTGTAAAGAGTTTTTATGAGGATAGTGAGGCTCAGGTTAGGGTGTGTAGAAGAGAGGGAGACTACTTCCCGGTAAAAGTAGGTCTTAGACAGGGATGTGTAATGTCACCATGGTTGTTTAATATATTTATAGATGGGGTTGTAAAGGAAGTAAATGCTAGGGTGTTTGGGAGAGGGGTGGGATTAAATTATGGGGAATCAAATTCAAAATGGGAATTGACACAGTTACTTTTTGCTGATGATACTGTGCTTATGGGAGATTCTAAAGAAAAATTGCAAAGGTTAGTGGATGAGTTTGGGAATGTGTGTAAAGGTAGAAAGTTGAAAGTGAACATAGAAAAGAGTAAGGTGATGAGGGTGTCAAATGATTTAGATAAAGAAAAATTGGATATCAAATTGGGGAGGAGGAGTATGGAAGAAGTGAATGTTTTCAGATACTTGGGAGTTGACGTGTCGGCGGATGGATTTATGAAGGATGAGGTTAATCATAGAATTGATGAGGGAAAAAAGGTGAGTGGTGCGTTGAGGTATATGTGGAGTCAAAAAACGTTATCTATGGAGGCAAAGAAGGGAATGTATGAAAGTATAGTAGTACCAATACTCTTATATGGGTGTGAAGCTTGGGTGGTAAATGCAGCAGCGAGGAGACGGTTGGAGGCAGCGGAGATGTCCTGTTTAAGGGCAATGTGTGGTGTAAATATTATGCAGAAAATTCGGAGTGTGGAAATTAGGAGAAGGTGTGGAGTTAATAAAAGTATTAGTCAGAGGGCAGAAGAGGGGTTGTTGAGGTGGTTTGGTCATTTAGAGAGAATGGATCACAGTAGAATGACATGGAAAGCATATAAATCTATAGGGGAAGGAAGGCGGGGTAGGGGTCGTCCTCGAAAGGGTTGGAGAGAGGGGGTAAAGGAGGTTTTGTGGGTAAGGGGCTTGGACTTCCAGCAAGCGTGCGTGAGCGTGTTAGATAGGAGTGAATGGAGACGAATGGTACTTGGGACCTGACGATCTGTTGGAGTGTGAGCAGGGTAATATTTAGTGAAGGGATTCAGGGAAACCGGTTATTTTCATATAGTCGGACTTGAGTCCTGGAAATGGGAAGTACAATGCCTGCACTTTAAAGGAGGGGTTTGGGATATTGGCAGTTTGGAGGGATGTGTTGTGTATCTTTATATGTTTATGCTTCTAGACTGTTGTATTCTGAGCACCTCTGCAAAAACAGTGATAATGTGCGAGTGTGGTGAAAGTGTTGAATGATGATGAAAGTATTTTCTTTTTGGGGATTTTCTTTCTTTTTTGGGTCACCCTGCCTCGGTGGGAGACGGCCGACTTGTTGAAAAAAAAAAAAAAAAAAAAAAAATTTATGTATCCCGAACTCTTTATTACAAAAGGAGTAAAACTTACCATATTTAAAAATTACTTTTTTTGTAATATCCATTTTGAAATTTTATTCACATAAAGAATTTTTATTTACATCAAAAAGTAGAAGATTTATTGTTATGCAATACTGTAATAATTATAAGCTCTAATATTACTACCAGTGTAATATTGAATCCTAATAGTTGTTCATAAAAATTTATAACTTGTAATAGAAATTATTTCTATTTTATATTTTTTAACAAATATTACTTGCTTAAATTTTGTTCAACACCACATTTACTATCAGTCCATTTTACTTTTGTACAGTTGACCACTATATTATCTCTTTTTATTTCTATTTATTTTTAATTTACCATTACAGGTCAGCCATCACTAATCCAGAAATCAGTTATCTGGTTCCATCAGTAGTCCGGTACTAATTTCTAATTTCATCATTATACTGACTCAGAAATTATGTAGATGGTTGTAAATCCACAGCAGCAAGCCAGTGGAGGAGAAAGCAGTGATGAAAATGAGAAAGATGAAGCAGAAAGTCTCTACTGATAGGTTAATTAATTTTATTCTAACCTAACCACTCTAATCCAGCAAACTCACTAATCCGGCACACTAAAGGTCCCAATGATGACAGATTAGTGATGGCTGACCTGTACTTGGTACAGGTCATAACCAGTGCAATATTGTCAAACTTGTGCCATAATAAGAATTAGTATAATCCCTGTATTTTACAGCAGACCAAGCAAAAACATTACTCAGAGCCAACAGTAACACAACTATCTTTAATTACAATGTCAGATCTTTGAGCAAACATTACGATGACCTCACAGCATTACTCAATTCCATTCATACCAGTATGTCAATCATCACACTCACAGAAACCTGGCTAAAGCCTGGTACTACAGATGTTTATGCCATTCCTGGTTACACAGCCATACACAACTATAGGACAGAACAACATTGGGGCGGAACAGCTATATACTACTCGGATCAACTTGAATGTATCAATAATTCTTGCACAAGGGATGAACTTGGAGAATATGTTATGGCTAAATTTAAATCAAAAGACCTGCAAAAAACCCTCACAGTGATAAACATCTACAGAGTAAAACAGTCAAACAATCATTTTAGTGAAAAATTTGGAAACATGATAACTGATGCACATAAAAACAAAAACCATTTTCTGCTCACAGAAGATTTCAACAAATCTACTACATGACCAGGACCCACAAGTAACTGAATTCACAAACACTATGAGCAACTGCTTGTTGCTACCAACAATAACAAAGCCTACAAGAATCACCGAGACTAGTATCTCTGTACTAACATCATATCCCCTTTAAAATCAGGTATAATCACAGACAACACCACATACCACTACTTGACCTTTCTCATAACCAACCTAGGTAAATTGCCCCAAGACACTACTAAAGTTACCTTCAGAGTACATAACGAGACACTGTTAATAACTTTATAATAGCTATGAATAGCGTCGACTGGCATAATGAGCTTGAAACATGTACAGATAAAAATGAATGTATTAACAATTTAAAAAAAAAAAAACTACCTCTATAACAAGCATTGCCCTAAAAAACTAAACAGATCAGAGCTAAGAGACTGAACAGTCCCTGGCTAATACCCAGCATCCTTAACCCCTTCAGGGTCCAAGGCCAAAATCTGAAGTGGTGCCCCAGTGTCCAAGAATTTAAAAAAAAAAAAATTTTTATTTTTTCATATGAAATGGTAGAGAATCTTTTTGTGAAGGTAATAAAACAAAAAGTATGAAATTTGATGGAAAATTGACGAAATTATGCTCTCGCAAATTTTGATGTGTCAGCGATATTTACAAATAGGCGATTTTGCCGATTTTGACTCCCATTTTAGGCCAATTACATTATTCCAGTCGACCAAATTCTTAGCTATTTCACTAGTATTACTTCCATTCTAACGATTGAGCACAAGAAATCCCCAAGTCAACTGTTTCAACTACAAAATAAAGGGATCCGAAATTGGTAATTTGGCCAATTTAACCCTTTGACTGTCGAAGGGCCAAATCCTGAAGTTGCTTCTGGTGTCGCAAAATATTCGAAAAAAAAAAAAAAAAAATTTTCTTATGAAATGATAGAGAATCTTTTCCCGATTGTAAAGACACCAAAAAAACGAAATTTGATGGAAAACTGACGGAATTACGCTCTCGCGAAGTTAGCGACTTCGGCGATATTTAAAAATCGGCAATTTTGCCCACTTTGAGCCCTATTTTCGGGTAATTCCGTTATTCCAGTCAACCAAACTCATAACTATTTCTTCAGAACTCTATTTTTTCTATCGATTGAGTACAAGAAACTGCCCATTTACCGATTTCAACTACCCAATAACATGGTCAGAAATTTGCAATTTGGCCAATTTCACGAAAATTAAAAAATATGACAATTTCAAAATAAGGTCCAGAATGAACAATGCAGACATTCCTAGCTCTAAAATAACATTTTCTTTGTTCATCAGTCATGTCTCCAGGTCCCTGTGATATTACTCTTGCTTTTTATTTTGAAATTTTATTCAAACAAAAAATAGAAGATTTACTGTTATGCAGACTACTGCAATACTGTAATAATTGTAAAAATTACATCAACCCATTCATGACTGCGTATTAGAATGGCTATTTGGACATTTATTGGACAATGACATCATTTGTTCACTTTTGAACATCGGCAAAAATCAAACATTTCCTGTACTTTGTGCTCCATTTCCAGGTTCTTTTTATAGTAAAATTAATCAAAATCACCTCCATTTCTATAAAATAGTTTCCATTCTATCAAATGAGACCAAGAAAACGAGAATACAACCACAAATACTATACGAAAATAGACCACAAAGTTGGCATTTTAATTAAAAAAAACGGTCGGAGTTTTTTTTTTCTCATTATGCACTGCGTGCTCCAGGATTTTTTTTATGTGGTGCACACCGACCACACAGACCCATTCTCTCACATGTGGGCCTACTAGCTTTCTCCTGCCTGATTTGAAGCCGCTAGAATTTATGAGTATATATACGTCAAACACGGTACCTCGCAAACGTATATATACGGCCGCGACAGTCAAAGGGTTAACACAAAGTTCAATATATTCCAATTTCAAAATAGGGTCCAGAATAAACAATGTAGGTATTCCTGGCACTAAACTAACATTTCCTCTGTTCATTAGTTACATTTTGAGGCTTTACAAATAAATTCCATTTTGATTTTTTATTCACATAATGAATTTTTATTCACACCAAAAAATAGATTTACTGTTATGCAATATTGTAATAATTGTATAAATATCACCACCATATTTGTGAATGTATATTAGACCCACCAGCTGGCATGTATTAGACGTGTGAGATCGTTTGTTTACTCTTGAACATCGGCAAAAATTTAACATTTCCGCTACTTTGAGCTCAGTTTCAAGCCATTTCCAGTGCTAAAACCAATCAAAATCATCTCTATTCCTGTAATATGTCTTCCATTCTATCAAATGAGACCAAGAAATCGCAAATACAACTATAAAAAACATACGAAAAAACACTGCAAAGTCGCTGTTTTAATTGAAAATCATGGATTCAGTTTTTTCTCTCATTATACACAGTGTGTTGCAGGATTTGTTTTATGTGGTGCACACATACCACATAGATGTATTCTCTCATATCTAGGCCAAAATGCACCACTCACAGTTTATCAGAGGGAGCTGAGCTCATGACGTAGATCTACAGTTTGGACCCTGAACGTAAAGCCGTAGATCTACGGGACGGACCCTGAAAGGGTTAAATCCATTAACACAAAGCACCTATATGAAAAACAGTACAGAATGGGTCTAATAACTAGAGACCATTCTAAACGTTACTTGTCAATCCTTACCAGCCTCATAAGAAGGTTAAAAAAATTGTATTCTGGAAACAATTACATAACATAAAAAAAGTGATATGAAAAAGACCTGGAAAACCCTATCCGACATTCTAAGAACTAAAAAGATACCCAAAAACAAAAAATCAAATTAACAAAATCAGACGAACCCCTACTCCCACCAACTGAAACAGTAAACAGACTCGATGCTTTCTTCATCATAGGAAAGAATCTGGCAAGCAAAATCCCAAGCTGAAACACCCGTCCATCAGGCTACCTCACTGTCACCTACCTGAATACACTATTCCTAACCCAAACCAAACAGAAGTCTCACTCATCAACACACTTAAAAACAAGGCAGGAGACATAAACAACTTACCACCTTTTATGTACAAAAAAGGTTCACAAGTACTGTCACCAATAATTGCAACACGAACAAATCCATCGAATCCTCCACCTTCCCAGCAATTCTCAAAATAGTCATTCCAACCCTATCAACAGGTAGCACAAAAAGCCATAATTATAAACTAAAGAAGAAGAGCTACCTAAGAATACTAAAAACCTTTTCTTCAGATGCAAGGGAATGGTATATGAAAGGAGATATTTAAGTTACACAAATACTGGGAACCTTAAAAATTTTATCAAAGATTAAGTGCTAAAGATGGGACACCATTCCTACAGCTGAAAATATTATATATAACAATAGATAAATTATACCACTGACCAGAGGCAAGAACAACAGCAGGTCTGATGGCATCAACAGTGGTGAGGCAAAACTCTTGGAACTGAGTTGCTCTTGTAGCATCTTGAAACACACTCAGGTGAAGGTCAGATATCTGCAGAAGTTGAAATTGATTAACTTTAATTACTAAGAGAAGAAAAGGTCAACTACATCCACCACTGACCTAACAATGATGTTTCTCCACTTTGTCAACACTTTTCTTTTTCAAACGAAGCCAGCAGAAGGCCTCGGTTAGATGACCAAAAGCTCTAATAGTGGGCCATCATATGACTAAGACCCACATCAGGAAACACTTGCCCTGTTTTCTGATGAATCTTACCTAACCTAAAGAAGTGAATTTACAGGCTAAAAGCAACCAGTATTGTACTACCTTCCCTCAAAATAAAACTCATTGGAGTTGTATAACTATTAACCTTTCAATATATTTTCTTAATGCTTTATCCTTTAACTATGTCCTTCATTTCTGCTAAACTATTTTTTTTCTTATTACCATTAATTCTCGATTTATCCCTGGCTTCTAATATTGCAACACAAAGCAGCAGTAACTGTAGTTGGTAAACTGATACAAGTGCCATCCGACTTACGACCGAGCTTGGTTCTGACCAACTGGTCGTAAGTCAAAATGGACGCAAGTCGAACTTTTAAAAATTGCCAACATACTGGGTATGGCATAATGTCAAACCTTTGCTATATAAACTACCTATATAGTACTGTAATGTAATGTACAATCATTATTTCATTTTTTTTACCATAATGTACTATTGATATATTTTAATCATTTATGTAATGTATATTATGTATACATGGTAGTGGACTGCATTGTAAATTTTACGTCTCATACAGTATCATATGTTACTGTTATCTTTAAGTATTGTCCACACAGTGGAATGGGAGAATACCATTGGTAGTGTCATCCTGCCAGAATGTCCTATAACCTATGCCCTAAGTAAAGAGAAATGACTCTGGAACATGTGTAATACGTATTCAGCTGGCTGGCTGGCTAGCAGGCCGGTCGTGTGGGTGGGTGGGTGGCTGCCTTTCTGACTGAATTTGGCTGTCTCTCCATCTGTATCTGTTTATCTCTGTCTCTCTCTCTCACAGGTACACGTAAGTGTAAATTACCTAGGATAACCCAAAAAATCCAGACAAAGCACTCCAGTTTCCTAAATTAATAATAATAATAATAAGCAGCTATAGACAGTCACACTGAACAAATAACTACAATAAATATGAAGGTTGAAGAAGCAATCAAGGACTGGAATCAGAACATGCACACTCGACTAAATGAATACATGTACCTTGATTTCCAAGACGACAAAACTGAACAAGATAAGTTGTCTGATGCAGTTATAATAAACAGTCCACACATTCCAAGTGACATAACCCAAGCACAGTGCAAAGAAACTGCTGTCAGGATAATACAGGACCACGTACAAGTCATCGTGCAAAACAATGAAATCAAAGAAACACGTTTGCTAGGAAAACCAGAAAGTAAACACAGTATAATGATCCGACTTCATTCATACGATAAAATTAAGGACCTAATTAAATCAGCAATTACAATGAAAAATGGAGTGTACATAAATGAGTGTCTAACAAGAAAACGTCAAAACCTTCTGTTCAGGCTGAGAAAACTTAAACAGGAAAACAAAATACATCAGTGTTTCACGCGAGATGGGAAAATACTAGTAAGGAAAACATCAACAGGACAACAATATACCATCTCAAACGAACATGATTTCTCTACCTTCCTTAGAAAAGCTGACATTTCTGTAACAGATTAGATAAGTGCCCTTAATACATATATACGTGTGGTGCATATAGTGTACGTTACTATTATATTGTGCATTATTATTTTTATTATTTTTTTTCATCACTAGCTGATGCTAACTACCTCCAATACTTTATACTTCTTCTTACTGCTATTAATTGCTCATAATTTTGTGTTACAAGTCAAATCTTACTCCAAATTAATATTATTCATTGTTCTTACCTGTCCATTTAATTTTGTTTACCACTACTTGTTTTTTTTAGTCACTTTTTATTGTGTGTGCAATTAGTGTATATTCCAATTACTTTTTGCAAGTACCAAAACTATCTTTTGCTAGCAAGTACCAACTACCTCATTTTTTTTTACTTTTTATTGTGCAATAAACTGCTCAACTTATTTAATATTATAAATCAGATCTTACTCCTAAACCAATATTATTTCATAGTGACTATCTGTCCATTTAACTTTGTTTACCATTACTTAATTTTAGTCCCTTATATTTTTTTTCCTTTATTTTAGCTTTATATAACTACCTTAGATCATATATTAATAATTATTAAAATAATCAAGGTGCTATTCTCAGGTGCTAAAGTGTAATAAGTTCACTATTTTGCCATTATATTCCAAAGCTCATTTATTTGATTACCACTTTATTGTTCACCACAACTTATATTAGTCCCTTTTATATTATAATTTTATATTATAATTCTAACTTTAAAGAATTACCTTTAAAGTACTACCTACTATCATATTCCCAAGCTCCATTATTTGATCATCACTTTATTTGTTCACCACAAATTATTTTAGTCCCTTTTATATTGTCTCCTTTATTTTAGCTTTAAAAAAACTACCTTAGCTCATTATTTTTACATTTGTTAAATAATTCAGGTGCTATTTTTTAGCTTTAGAATATTTACTTTGTTTTATACTTAATTCTAACTCTAGATTCACTACAAATCTTATGATTACAAGCATTGATCCTGATACCAACCTCTTATTTAATGACTTAAATGAATCAAACAGTTACTGTAATTACTACACAGCAGAACAATCAAAGGCACTTCTCAGAGCCAACAACAACATAACTATCTTTAACTACAATATCAGATCTTTAAGCAAGCATTACGATGACCTCATAGCATTACTAAATTCCTTGCATGCCAATATGTCCATCATTACACTAACTGAAACCTGGCTAAAGCCTGATACTACAGATGTCTATGCCATTCCTGGTTACACAGCCATACACAACTGTAGGCCAGACCAACAAGGGGGTGGCACAGCTATATACTACTCAGACCAACTAGAATGTATCACTAATACTTGCACAAGGGATGAACATGGGGAATATATAATAACTAAATTCAAATCCAAATACCTACAAAAACCTCTCACAGTGATAAACATCTACAGAGTTCCACAATCAAACATTAGCCAATTTAGTCAAAACCTAGGAAGTATGATAACTGATGCACGCATGAACAAAGATCACTTACTACTCTCAGGTGACTTCAATATAAATCTCCTGCAAGACCAGGACCCACACGTTACTGAATTCACAAACACAATGAGTAACTGCATGTTGCTACCAACAGTAACAAAACCTACA
Organism: Cherax quadricarinatus; assembly: GCF_038502225.1. Taxonomy (NCBI): domain Eukaryota; kingdom Metazoa; phylum Arthropoda; class Malacostraca; order Decapoda; family Parastacidae; genus Cherax; species Cherax quadricarinatus. Next base: position 2,344,189 of record NC_091334.1, on the reverse strand, counting down.
AGAGTTACGGAGACTAGTGTTTCCCTACTTAACCACATCTGGACCAACACCATATCCCCTTTAAAATCAGGCATAATTACAGATAATACCACAGACCACTACCCTACTTTCCTCATAACAACTCTTGGTAAATTACCCCAAGACACTACTAAAGTCACCTTCAGACTTCACAATGAGGCAGCCATTAATAACTTCACAACAGCAGTAACAAACATTGACTGGCACACTGAGCTAGAAATCTATACAGATATTGACGAATGTTTTAATAATTTTCTAAAAAAGACCCAATACCTCTATAACAAGCACTGCCCTAAAAAAACTAAACAGATGACAGCTAAGAGACTGAACAGTCCCTGGCTAACACCCAGCATTCTCAAATCCATAAATACAAAACACCGATATGAAAAACAGTACAGAATGGGTCACATAACCAGAGACCAAACAAAACGTTACTCGTCAATCCTAACCAGCCTGATAAGAAGGGCAAAAAAATTGTATTATGAGAACAGATTATCCAACTTATGAGGTGATATAAAAAAGACCTGGAAAACCCTATCAGAAATTCTGGGAACAAAAAATATATCACGAAATAGCGAAATAAAATTAGCAAAATCAGATGAACCCCAACTCCCACCAACAGAAACAGCAAACAGACTCAATGATTTCTTCTCCACTATAGGACAAAACCTTGCCAATAAAATCCCAAGCTCAGATACCCCACCAAATGACTACCTCACTGGCAACTACCCGAACACACTGTTCCTAGCTCCGACTAACCCATACGAAGTCTCCCTTATTATCAACGCACTAAAAAAACAAGGCAGGAGATTTAAATACCTTACCACCCTTTATATACAAAAAATTAACCCTCCCCTCAAACATCTCCTTGCCAACCTCAACAGAACACATGACCATAACACAAGGCACAGATCACTCTTTGATGTTCCTCGTGTCCATCTCACGCTATGCAAAAACTCAATGCACATAAAAGGCCCTAAAATCTGGAATTCATTACCTGTAAATATAAAAGAAACACTATCTGTTCATAAATTCAAGTCTCTTCTCAAAGATCACTTACTCACCCAAAACCAAATAAATACTGAATAACTGAACCTTATAAATTGTATATCCTAAATGTTTCTCACAATTATATCACATAAATGTTAAACCTAGGACCCAATCTAATTTTGTTATTTTTTAAATACACTACCTAACAGAATATTCCATTCTACTGAATGTACAGCAATGCATTCAACCATATGACCTGTGCTTTATAGTTATCTGTTTACAATAATGTCTTATCACTGATTTCATCATTGCTTAGTTAATGTTAAGTTAATTTTAAGCCAGCCCGTAATGCTATGCATATAAGTGGCTTTGGCATGCTGCTCTCACCTGTATTTTTTTGTACCTCTGTATGTATGCACAAATTACTAAATAAATAAATAAATAAATAATTATTATGATTATTATTATTACAATAATATGTACGTACACCTACCATCCGACTTACGACCGAGTTCAGTTCCGAGAAACCGGTCGTAAGTCGAAATGGACGTAAGTAGAACTTTACTACTGAATATCAACAAAACATTTTAGTAATGACCTTATTTTATTGTTTTATTTTGGTATTTCATGTTTTACTTTACTTTTTATGCTGTTAGTACTGTACAGGTCTCCCTCAACATTCACGTTTTCAGCTTTCGCGGGCTTCACACATTCGCGAATTCCCAACCGCCAAATTCCCAGCCACCAAATTCCCAGCCGTCAAATCATATTCAAGTTTCCCGCCACCTGCGAGTCCCTACTACCCTCCCTCCGACCCCCGCAACTGGCAGCCAGCCCTCCCACCACTCAGTGTGGTGAGTGTTTTGTTTGTTCATTATTTACTATTAAACTACAGTATAAATAATGTAAACACATTCATGACTGCATATTGGAATGGCTATTTGGACAGGTATTGGACGGTGACATCATGTGTTTACTCTTGAACACAGCAAAGAATCAAACATTTCTGCTACTGCTAATAATAACAATAGTAATAATAATAATAATAATAATAATAATAATAATAATAATAATAATAATAATAAATAATAATAATAATAATAATAATAATAATAATAATAATACGATATAATTGAAGAAGGAAATTGTACAAAAATACGAGGGAATGGTTGACACATCGTCAGTGTGGCTTTGTTTATGCTGGAGTGAACATTAGTCTCCCTGCTCTTCCAAACATTTCACATTAATTCATTGTTTGGTGCTTGTAGATTGAGTGTGACTGGAGTGGTAGAGGCAGTGGTAGAGGCAGTGGTAGAGGCAGTGGTAGAGGCAGTGGTAGAGGCAGCGATAGAGGCAGTGGTAGAGGCAGCGATAGAGGCAGTGGTAGAGGCAGTGGTAGAGGCAGCGATAGAGGCAGCGATAGAGGCAGTGGTAGAGGCAGTGGTAGAGGCAGTGATAGAGGCAGTGGTAGAGGCAGTGATAGAGGCAGTGGTAGAGGCAGTGGTAGAGGCAGTGGTAGAGGCAGTGGTAGAGGCAGTGGTAGAGGCAGTGGTAGAGGCAGTGGTAGAGGCAGTGATATTTACTAACATATATGTTATAAATAATAATAGTACATTATGAATAACATTTATTATTATTATTATAAATGTTATATGTTAGTAAATACCACTGCCTCACCCACTGCCTCTATCACTGTCTCTATCACTGTCTCTATCACTGTCTCTATCACTGTCTCTATCACTGTCTCTATCACTGCCTCTACCACTGCCTCAACCGCTGAATTATTGTGAAATGTTTGGAAGAGCAGGGAGACTAATGTTCACTCCAGCATAAACAAAGCCACACTGACGATGTGTCAACCATTCCCTCATATTCTTGTACAATTTCCTTCTTCAATTATATTGTATTATTATTATTATTATTATTATTATTATTATTATTATTATTACTATTGTTATTTTAGCAGTAGCAGAAATGTTTGATTCTTTGCTGTGTTCAAGAGTAAACACATGATGTCACCGTCCAATACCTGTCCAAATAGCCATTCCAATATGCAGTCATGAATGTGTTTACATTATTTATACTGTAGTTTAATAGCAAATAATGAACAAACAAAACACTCACCACACTGAGTGGTGGGAGGGCTGGCTGCCAGTTGCGGGGGTCGGAGGGAGGGTAGTAGGGACTCGCATTGGTTGAGGAAGTGGTGGAGGCAGTGGTGGAGTCTGTGGTATTTAATAACATACATGTTATTAAAGCATAACATGTATATATTTAGTACAACTTACGACGTTTTCATGTATTTTATGATTGTTCATGGTTCAACAAGTTAAGCAGTATTGTATTATATTTCCCTACAATATATTGGGGCACCAAACATTCACGGTTTTTCAACATTTGCGAGGCTCTTGATCCCCTAACCCTCGCGAATGTTGAGGGACACCTGTATTTTATAAGGTTTAGGATAAGCACTGTGTACAACACAAACACTTGTTTATTTCCCAGAAATTTGGCATAAAAAACATGGTTGTAAGTCGAGTCGTCGTATGTCGAGCAGATCGTAAGTCGGATGGTAGGTGTACTAATATTATTATTAATAATATTATTATTAAAATATAATAATAATAGTGTTCACTCATTACTTACCTTAAAATATCTGTAGTCTTAATGTAGAGTGAGAGGTGAGTAAACAAGATTAAATGAATAAACGAGAGAGAGAATAAGAGTGTAGAAGGTTCGTGAGTTTTGTAAACAAACTAGTTGTTGTTGTTGTTACCAGCATGGGCATGAATTGTTTTTGTTCACTGTCAAGCCGACTGGAAAAACATCCCATATTTATGTTTATTTATATGTTTGTATGTTACATAGCATGTTTATTGCATAATTTTGAAAAAAATCATAGAAGGATTAAGCAAAATGTCTATATTAGCATTTTATACACATTTAACCCCTTCAGGGTCCAAGACCCAAATCTGAAGTGGTGCCCCAGTGTCCAAAAATTTTCAAAAAAAAAAATGTTATTTTTTCTTATGAAATGGTAGAGAATCTTTTTGTGAGGGTAATAAAACAAAAAGTACGAAATTTGATGGAAAATTGACGAAATTATGCTCTCGCGAATTTTGATGTGTCAGCGATATTTACGAATCTGCGATTTTGCCGACTTTGACTCCCATTTTAGGCCAATTACATTATTCCAGTCAACCAAATTCTTAGCTTTTTCACTAGCATTACTTCTATTCTATCGATTGAGCACAAGAAATCGCCAAGTCAACTGTTTCAACTACAAATTAAAGTGATCTGAATTTGTTAATTTGGTCAATTTAACACAAAGTTCAAAATATTCCAATTTCAAAATAGGGTCCAGAATAAACAATGTAGGTATTCCTGAAACTAAACTAACATTTCCTCTGTTCATTAGTTACATCTTGAGGCTTTACAAATAAATTCCATTTTGATTTTTTATTCACACAATGAATTTTTATTCACACCAAAAAATAGAAGATTTACTGTTATGCAATAATGTAATAATTGTATAAATATCACCATATTTGTGAATGCATTTTAGACCCACCAGCTGGCGTGTATTAGACGTGTGAGGTCGTTTGTTTACTCTTGAATATCGGCAAAAATTTAACATTTCTGCTACTTTGAGCTCAGTTTCAAGCCATTTCCAGTGCTAAAACCAATCAAAATCATCTCTACTTCTGTAATATGTCTTCCATTCTATCAAATGAGACCAAGAAGTCGCAAATAGAACTATAAAAACATACGAAAAAACACTGCAAAGTCGCTGTTTTAATCGAAATATCATGATTTCAGTTTTTTTCTCTCATTATACATAGCGTGCTGCAGGATCTGTTTTATGTGGTGCACACATACCACATAGATGTATTCTGTCATATCTAGGCCCAAATGTACCACTCACAGTTTATCAGAGTGAGCTGAGCTCATGACGTAGATCTACGGTTTGGACCCTGAACGTAAAGCCGTAGATCTACGGAACGGACCCTCAAAGGGTTAATGCACCTCAGAGTGATTATTATTATGTTATTATCATTATCAATATCGCATTTTCAAGACCAATAACACACTCTTAGTGATTTTAATGTGTATCTGCACACTAGCACAAGTGCAAGATGTGGACTTTAAAGCAGTTAAGTTCATATTTTATTCATTCTAGAGTGTACATCAGGTTTTTATGTTATTTATATTGTTTATTATGTTAGATGAATTGTGATAGATAAATAAGCCATAGAGCTGATATTAACATCATATTGAAGATGTGACAACTCTGCTTCGTGTGTAATACCTGTTGGTTCATGAGCAGCACTCTGACGCAGAGAGACAAGGAGACGGAAAGACAGACACACAGGTAGACAGAAAGACACACACACACACACAGAAAGACAAAGAAAGATAAGCAGACAGATCTAGACAGACAGAGACAGCTATACAGGCAGACAGATACAGACAGGTTTATGTGCAACAGTGAAAACAAAGAGTTTGAGAGCCTTTCTTGCTAAACTCTCCAGTGCAAGATTCAGACTTCCTATTAGGGACAATGGTGAAATTTACTGTCCAGTTAGTACAGTTAATACAGTATGATGCTGCTGATAGGGCAGGGTAACAAACTGATGCTGCCTGCATGGTGCACTGCCGCAGCGAGTATCGTCAAATATTGTACATCAGTATGCATCAGCCAGCCCAACCCAGCTGCAAGATGCACAGTCTTAAGTTGAGTGGACGTACATCGAGCAGGTCATAAGTCAGATGGTAGGTGTAATTACACTGGGCAACAAGTTCTATCTAGGATGGAATATTGCTGCACACTAACAGCACCTTTCAAGGCAGGTGAAATTGCTGACCTAGAAAATGTGCAGAGAACCTTCACGGCGCGCATAACGGAGTTGTAACACCTCAATTACTGGGAGCGCTTGAGGTTCTTGAACCTGTATTCCCTGGAACGTAGGCAGGAGAGATACATGATTATATACACTTGGAAAATCCTAGAGGGACTAGTACCGAACTTGCACACGAAAATCACTCACTACGAAAGGAAAAGACTTGGCAGACGATGCAACATCCCGCACAATGAAAAGCAGGGATGTCACTAGCACGTTAAGAGACCATACAATAAGTGTCAGGGGCCCGAGACTGTTCAACTGCCTCCCAGCATACATAAGGGGGATTACCAACAGACCCCTGGCAGTCTTCAAGCTGGCACTGGACAAGCACCTAAAGTCGGTTCCTGATCAGCCGGGCTGTGGCTCGTACGCTGGTTTGCATGCAGCCAGCAGTAACAGCCTGGTTGATCAGGCTCTGATCCACCAGGAGGCCTGGTCACAGACCGGGCCGCAGGGGCGTTGACCCCCAGAACTCTCTCCAGGTAAACTCCAGGTAATGTTTTAAAATGTGCTTCAAACAATTTTTTTTAACATTGAATTCAAATCTGAACTTAGCATTGCTCCAACACATAAAAAAGAACCCAAAGTTGAGCTACTTCACAAAGACATAACTATCATGGAGAACAAATGTCACAGAAACCTGACAATCAGTTTGATGGCTAACTACTGCTGAATACACACGTTCATGAATGAAACTGGACACAAGTGAAAGCCTGACAACTGTGATGTAAATAAAATCATATATACATATATTCACACACATATATATCTATATATACATATCTATATTTTTTTTTTTCAACAAGTTGGCCGTCTCCCACCGAGGCAGGGTGACCCAAAAAAGAAAGAAAATCCCCAAAAAGAAAATGCTTTCATCATCATTCAACACTTTCACCACACTCGCACATAATCACTGTTTTTGCAGAGGTGCTCAGAATACAACAGTTTAGAAGCATATATGTATAAAGATACACAACATATCCCTCCAAACTGCCAATATCCCAAACCCCTCCTTTAAAGTGCAGGCATTGTACTTCCCATTTCCAGGACTCAAGTCAGACTATATGAAAATAACCGGTTTCCCTGAATCCCTTCACTAAATATTACCCTGCTCACACTCCAACAGATCGTCAGGTCCCAAGTATCATTCGTCTCCATTCACTCCTATCTAACACGCTCATGCATGCTTGCTGGAAGTCCAAGCCCCTTGCCCACAAAACCTCCTTTACCCCCTCTCTCCAACCCTTTCGAGGACGACCCCTACCTCGCCTTCCTTCCCCTATAGATTTATATGCTTTCCATGTCATTCTACTTTGATCCATTCTCTCTAAATGACCAAACCACCTCAACAACCCCTCTTCTGCCCTCTCACTAATACTTTTATTAACTCCACACCTTTTCCTAATTTCCACACTCCGAATTTTCTGCATAATATTTACACCACACATTGCCCTTAGACAGGACATCTCCACTGCCTCCAACCGTCTCCTCGCTGCTGCATTTACCACCCAAGCTTCACACCCATATAAGAGTGTTGGTACTACTATACTTTCATACATTCCCTTCTTTGCCTACATAGATAACGTTTTTTGACTCCACATATACCTCAATGCACCACTCACCTTTTTTCCCTCATCAATTCTATGATTAACCTCATCCTTCATAAATCCATCTGCCGACATGTCAACTCCCAAGTATCTGAAAACATTTACTTCTTCCATACTCCTCCTCCCCAATTTGATATCCAATTTTTCTTTATCTAAATCATTTGATACCCTCATCACCTTACTCTTTTCTATGTTCACTTTCAACTTTCTACCTTTACACACATTCCCAAACTCATCCACTAACCTTTGCAATTTTTCTTTAGAATCTCCCATAAGCACACTATCATCAGCAAAAAGTAACTGTGTTAATTCCCATTTTGAATTTGATTCCTCATAATTTAATCCCACCCCTCTCCCGAACACCCTAGCATTTACTTCTTTTACAACCCCATCTATAAATATATTAAACAACCATGGTGACATTACACATCCCTGTCTAAGACCTACTTTTACCGGGAAGTAGTCTCCCTCTCTTCTACACACCCTAACCTGAGCCTCACTATCCTCATAAAAACTCTTTACAGCATTTAGTAACTTACCACCTATTCCATATACTTGCAACATCTGCCACATTGCTCCCCTATCCAATCTATCATATGCCTTTTCTAAATCCATAAATGCAATAAAAACTTCCCTACCTTTATCTAAATACTGTTCACATATATGCTTCAATGTAAACACTTGATCTACACATCCCCTACCCACTCTGAAACCTCCTTGCTCATCTGCAATCCTACATTCTGTCTTACCTCTAATTCTTTCAATTATAACCCTACCATACACTTTTCCTGGTATACTCAATAAACTTATTCCTCTATAATTTTTACAATCTCTTTTGTCCCCTTTCCCTTTATATAAAGGGACTATACATGCTCTCCGCCAATCCCTAGGTACCTTCCCCTCTTTCATACATTTATTAAACAAAAGTACCAACCACTCCAACACTATATCCCCCCTTGCTTTTAACATTTCTGTCATGATCCCATCAGTTCCAGCTGCTTTACCCCCTTTCATTCTACGTAATGCCTCGCGTACCTCCACCACACTTACATTCTGCTCTTCACTCCTAAAAGATGGTATACCTCCCTGACCAGTGCATGAAATTACCACCTCCCTTTCTTCCTCAACATTTAAAAGTTCCTCAAAATATTCTCACCATCTACCTAATACCTCCCTCTCCCCATCTACTAACTAACCTACTCTGTTTTTAACTGACAAATCCATACTTTCCCTAGGCTTTCTTAACTTGTTTAACTCACTCAAAAATTTTTCCTTATTTTCATTAAAATTTCTTGACAGTGCCTCTCCCACTCTACAATCTGCTCTCCTTTTGCACTCTCTCACCACTCTCTTCACCTTTCTTTTACTGTCCATATACTCTGCTTTTCTTGTAACACTTCTGCTTTGTAAAAACCTCTCATAAGCTAACTTTTTTCTCTTTTATCACACCCTTTACTTCATCATTCCACCAATCACTCCTCTTTCCACCTGCCCCCACCCTCCTATAACCACAAACTTCTGCCCCACATTCTAATACTGCATTTTCAAAACTATTCCAACCCTCTTCAACCCCCCCACTACTCATCTTTGCACTAGCCCACCTTTCTGCCAACAGTCGCTTATATCTCCCCCGAACTTCCTCCTCCCTTAGTTTATACACTTTCACCTCCCTCTTACTTGTTGTTGCCACCTTCCTCTTTTCCCATCTACCTCTTACTCTAACTGTAGCTACAACTAAATAATGATCCGATATATCAGTTGCCCCTCTATAAACATGTACATCCTGGAGCCTACCCATCAACCTTTTATCCACCAATACATAATCTAACAAACTACTTTCATTACATGCTACATCATACCTTGTATATTTATTTATCCTCTTTTTCATAAAATATGTATTACTTATTACCAAATCTCTTTCTACACATAGCTCAATTAAAGGCTCCCCATTTACATTTACCCCTGGCACCTCAAATTTACCTACTACTCCCTCCATAACATTTTTACCCACTTTAGCATTGAAATCCCCAACCACCATTACTCTCACACTTGATTCAAAACTCCCCACACATTCACTCAACATTTTCCAAAATCTCTCTCTCTCCTCTACACTTCTCTCTTCTCCAGGTGCATACACGCTTACTATAACCCACTTTTCACATCCAATCTTTATTTTACTCCACATAATCCTTGAATTAATACATTTATAGTCCCTCTTTTCCTGTCATAGCTTATCCTTCAACATTATTGCTACTCCTTCTTTAGCTCTAACTCTATTTGAAACCCCTGACCTAATCCCATTTATTCCTCTCCATTGAAACTCTCCCACCCCCTTCAGCTTCGTTTCACTTAAAGCCAGGACATCCAGCTTCTTCTCATTCATAACATCCACAATCATCTCTTTCTTATCATTTGCACAACATCCACGCACATTCAGACTTCCCACTTTGACAATTTTCTTCTTCTTATTCTTTTTAGTAATCTTTACAGGAAAAGGGGTTACTAGCCCATTGTTCCCGGCATTTTAGTTGACTTTTACAACACGCATGGCTTACGGAGGAAAGATTCTTATTCCACTTCACCATGGATATAAAAGGAAAAGTAATAAGACCAAGAACTATTAAGATAAAATCTAAGAAAACTCAGTTGATATATAGATATGTTGTGTATCTTTATAGGTATATGCTTCTAAGCTGTTGTGTTCTGAGCACCTCTGCAAAAACAGTGATTATGTGTGAGTGAGGTGAAAGTGTTGAATGATGATGAAAGTATTTTCTTTTTGGGGATTTTCTTTCTTTTTTTGGGTCACCCTGCCTTGGTGGGAGACGGCCGACTTGTTAAAAAAAAAAAAAAGATATAATATATTAAATATATATATATATATATATATATATATATATATATATATATATATATATATATATATATATATATATATATATATATATATATATATATATGCAATAAGATGACAGTAAACAGGTGATTTCAGAATATGCATATATAATATATATATATATATATATATATATATATATATATATATATATATATATATATATATATATATATATATATATATATATATATATATAATATATATATATATATAATATATATATATATATATATATATATATATATATATATATATATATATATATTTGCATATATATATGTATATATATATGTATATATATATGTATATATAATATATATACAGTGGACCCCCGCATAACGATGGCATCGCATAGCGATTTTTCCGCATAACGATTACTTTTATCGCAAAATTTTTGCCGCGCATACCGATTAAAAACCCGCATACCGATTTTCGTCCGAGACGCGTCCAATGTGCCCTCACATGTGCCGGCCGTCCCATTGTTTACCAGCCAGCCTCCGCGGTAACATCCAAGCATACACTCGGAATATTTCGTATTATTACAGTGTTTTCGGTGCTGTTTCTGGAAAATAAGTGACCATGGGCCCCAAGAAAGCTTCTAGTGCCAACCCTGTGGTAAAAAGGGTGAGAATTAGTATGGAAATTAAGAAAGATTTTGAAGGGTTTGGGGCTAACCCTGAGAAGCCTATGCCAGTTGTGGAATCCATTGTGCCTACTTCAAAGATTAAGGAAATGTGTGCACAGTGGGTTGAACTGCAAACCTTTATAGATGAAAATCACCCTGACACAGCTGTTGCAAGCCGTGCTGGTGACTATTTCAATGACAATGTTATGGCCCATTTTAGGAAAGTCTTGAAGGAACGGGAGGTACAGAGCTCTATGGACAGATTTGTTGTGCGACAGAGGTCCAGTGACTCTCAAGCTGGTCCTAGTGGCATTAAAAGAAGAAGGGAAGTAACCCCAGAAAAGGACTTGCTACCTCAAGTCCTAATGGAAGGGGATTCCCCTTCTAAACAGTAAGAAGATAATGCTCTCCCCTCCTCCCATCCCATCAATCATCACCAGATCTTCAATAAAAGTAAGTGTCATGTAATTGTGCATGCCTTTTTCAGTTTGTGTGTATTAAAATTAACATTTCATGTGGTAAAAAAAATTTTTTTTCATACTTTTGGGCGTCTTGCACGGATTAATTTTATTTCCATTATTTCTTATGGGGAAAATTCATTCGCATAACGATTATTTCGCATAACGATGAGCCCTCTTGCACGGATTAAAATCGTTAACCGGGGGTCCACTGTATATATATATATATATATATATATATATATATATATACATATATATATATATATACATATATATATATATATTATAATATATATATATATATATATATATATGCAATAAGATCACAGTAAACAGGTGATTTCAGAATATGCAAAACAACCACTCTGAAAGAATAGAGAAATTCCAAGCGCTTTCGTGACTACTCACTACTAATGTGAGTAGTCACGAAAGCGCTTGGAATTTCTCTATTCTTTCAGAGTGGTTGTTTTGCATATATATATATATATATATATATATATATATATATATATATATATATATATATATATATATATATATATATATATATGCGCCAATCTACCCACACTGGACAATACCTTGGCATGTAGCTGGCTGATGCATGCAGGGGATGAGATAAAAAAAAATATATACAGTAAGGCCCCGCTTTATGGCGTTCCGCTAATACGGCCATGTCAAATTATGACCAAAATTTGCTATACGGCAAGCGGTCTTTCAAATACGGCACCTCCCACCCGGTTTGTTTACATTTTTCGTGACCACATCTATTATGTCAGGAAACTTTCCAAAATTTCAAGTGTTTTAAAGTTACTGCATATTTTATACGTACTCTGATAATTATACTTATGTGTACCTGTACCTAAATATACTTACACACTGTGCTGGTGTGCAGGTACACATTAAAATGGCTAAGTCTCTCTCTACTCATGACGCCCCAATACTACGTAATAATAATCACTCTTGGGCACACTAAATGTCTTATTTTACATCAATATAGGCATTTTCATTAATCCATCTATGATATTTTCCTCAAAATTATATATGAAACCCATTATATAGCATATAAACATGATACATACACTCACAGAATAAAAATTGATGTAAATATGAGAGTTGTTTACAAAGCAGCTGTGTAGGTAGTCGGAAGAATTACGTTTTCTCTAGTCAAACGCTGGGGGCTAACTGTAGAAAAATATTCTTTTCATATGCCTTTACTCTCTGTATAGCAATTCACGACCCTTGTGGGTTTAGTGCTTTTTATTATAATAATAATAATATTATTATTATTATTATTATTATCTTCTTTCACTCTAAAAATGGTGTGTTGCTGTTTGTTCATTCTGAACTAACTTGTACACAATATAAGAGTATTTGTATTGTGAGGTAATTATTATTATAATAAAAAAAATATTGAGGTAAATGTTTTACAAACTCTTACAAACGTACGTGAATGAACTAAAAGTAGACACATATTAATACACATTTATTTTGCCTGACCAAATGATCGTCCACTACCTGTTCAGTTTGTGTTCTTACATTGTCTCAACTTTGTATCTCGTTCTCTCTCTCATATACTCTTTCATTAACTAGTTGGCTCTCATTGACGATGGCGCCTAAGGTTAGCTGTGATAAAAAGAGAAGTCGTAAGCCTCTTGCTTTAAGTGCCAAGTTAGAGGATGATGGTGTGCCATTCTGATTTTATTCAATAAACACCCTGCCACTCACCTATCACACATTAAATAATGTGTGAGAGGTAAGTAATAAATGTACTCTGTGTGTATCTTACCTTTTATTGTATTTTTAATGCCTATTTCTACTGCTAACTTAATATAAGTTAGTGTAAATTTATTGCCTGGCATTTATTGCATATACACAAATAACCCGCACATAAAAGAGAGAAGCTTACGACGACGTTTCGGTCCGACTTGGACTATTTACAAAGCCACACTGTGTGTGACTTTGTAAATGGTCCAAGTCGGACTGAAACGTCGTCATAAGCTTCTCTCTTTTATGTGCGGGTTATTTGTGTATCATTCCAGTCACGGTATTGTGCCTTTTTTTGTTATTTATTGCATATTTTATGTGTGCTCTGATAATAATACTTCTGGAGCTGTGTGGTAGCCGGGTGGAGGGACAACATTACGTTTTCTCTGTTCAGCCATCAGAGAAAACGTGTATGAATCTGCGTTTGGCCCAGTCACTCCCTCACTCTGCTTTTGTTTACAATTTTCGGCATGAACTATTCATTAATTCTACCTTCGTTTATGATGGCATCTAAAGGTAGTTGTTAGAAATTATTAAATTCAGAGAACACAGTATGTTGATGTTAATAATATGGCTCTGGGCCACAGTGTAGGTAGCCGGTAGGTGTAGCCCAGGCGGGCTACACCTACCGGCTACATACACTGACTTCCTACAAATAAATACTACTCACCTCTCTTCCTATATTAAGACTACACATATTTTAAGGTAAATAATGAGTATACTGTATGTGTATTTTACCTCTCTGGGATGTTTTAAATATCGTATATTAAGTATGAGACGGGGAGCCAGGGCTACCTACACCTGGGCTACCTGCACCCGACTTCCTACAAATAAGTACTACTCACCTCTCTCCCTACATTAAGATTACAAATACTTTAACATAAGTAATGAATTTACTGTGAATGTGTTTTACTTTGTGTGTTTATAATGCCTAGTTCTATTACTAACCTAATATAATTTAGTATAAACCTGTTGTCTGGCATTTATATGCATTTATAAATGGAAAAAAATGGCATTCTGCCTTCCGGCGATGTCTGCTTTCCGGCGACAGCCTGGAACCTAACCCACCGTATAAGTGGGGCCCTACTGTATATATTTATATATACAGTGGACCCCCGGTTTACGATCAGCTCCCAATGTGACCAATTATGTAAGTGTATTTATGTAAGTGCGTTTGTATTTGTATGTTTGGGGGTCTGAAATGGACTAATCTAATTCACAATATTCCTTATGGGAACAAATTCGGTCAATACTGGCACCTGAACATACTTCTGGAATGAAATAATATCGTAAACCGAGGGTCCACTGTATATATACATATTTTTTTTTTTTTTAACGCACTGGCCATCTCCCACCGAGGCAGGGTGACCCAGAAAAGAAACACTTTCACCATCATTTACACACAATCAGTCTTTGCAGAGGCACTCAGATACAACAGTTTACATGTCACTCCAAACAGCCTATATCACAAACCCCTCCTTTAAAGTGCAGGCATTGTACTTCCCACCTCCATGACTAAAATCTGGCTAACTGGTTTCCCTGAATCCCTTCACAAAATATTACCATGCTCACACTCAAACAGTTCATCAGGTTCCAAAAACCATTCATCTCCATTCACTCCAAACACACTCACATATGCCTGCTGCATGTCCAAGCTCCTTACACACAAAACCTCTTACCTATTCCATCCATCAATTCTTAGGATGACCCCTACCCCTCCTCCCCTCCACTACAGATTTAAACACCCCCTAAGTCATGCTATTTTGCTCCTTCCTCTAAATGACCAAACCACCTCAACAACCCTTCCTCTGCCCTCTGGATAATACTTTTGGAAACTCCCACACCTCTTTCTAATCTCCAAACTACAGATTTTCTGCATTATATTCACACAGTACATTGCCATCAGACATGACATCTCCATTGCCTCCCCTCATCTCCTAATCTCCTTGTTGCAACATTCATCACCAATGCTTCACACACAGAAGAGCGTTAGCATACCACACTCTCATACACTCCGCTCTTTGCTTCATTGGATGACATTCTTTGTCTCTACAGACTCCTCAGTGCGCCACTCTCCTTTTTCCCCTTATCAATTCTATGATTCACCTCATTTTTCATAGACCCATCTACTAACAAGTCTACTCCCAAATAACTGGATACATTCACTTCCTCCATTCTCCCTCCCCCCAATTTGACATCCAATCTTTCATTACCTAAATTTTTTGTTACCCTCATCACTTTGCTCTTTCCTATGATATATAACCCTTCAAAATTCATCCACCAATCTCTGGAACTTCTCTTCAGAATCTCCCAAAAGCACAGTGTCATCAGGAGAAAGCAACTATCATAACTCCCACTTTGTGTTAGATTCTTTATTTCTTAACCCTTTCAGGGTTTTGGCCATACTAGTATGGCTTATGCACCAGAGTTTTTGACATACAGTGGACCCCCGGTTCAAGTTATTAATCCGTTTCTGAGAGCTCATCGTAAAGCAAAATTATCGGAAAGCGAATCAATTTTCCCCATAAGAAATAATGGAAATCAAATTAATCTGTGCAAGACACCCAAAAGTATGAAAAAAAAAAACTTTTACCACATGAAATATTAAGTTTAATGCAAAAGAATAATTACAATAACAATACCTGGAGTTTACCTGGAGAGAGTTCCGGGGGTCAACGCCCCCGCGGCCCGGTCTGTGACCAGGCCTCCTGGTGGATCAGAGCCTGATCAACCAGGCTGTTGCTGCTGGCTGCACGCAAACCAACGTACGAGCCACAGCCCGGCTGATCCGGAACTGACTTTAGGTGCTTGTCCAGTGCCAGCTTGAAGACTGCCAGGGGTCTGTTGGTAATCCCCCTTATGTGTGCTGGGAGGCAGTTGAACAGTCTTGGGCCCCTGACACTTATTGTATGGCCTCTTAACGTGCTAGTGACACCCCTGCTTTTCATTGGGGGGATGGTGCATCGTCTGCCAAGTCTTTTGCTTTCGTAGTGAGTGATTTTCATGTGCAAGTTCGGTACTAGTCCCTCTAGGATTTTCCAGGTGTATATAATCATGTATCTCTCCCTCCTGCGTTCCAGGGAATACAGGTTTAGGAACCTCAAGCGCTCCCAATAATTGAGGTGTTTTATCTCCGTTATGCGCGCCGTGAAAGTTCTCTGTACATTTTCTAGGTCGGCAATTTCACCTGCCTTGAAAGGTGCTGTTAGTGTGCAGCAATATTCCAGCCTAGATAGAACAAGTGACCTGAAGAGTGTCATCATGGGCTTGGCCTCCCTAGTTTTGAAGGTTCTCATTATCCATCCTGTCATTTTTCTAGCAGATGCGATTGATACAATGTTATGGTCCTTGAAGGTGAGATCCTCCGACATGATCACTCCCAGGTCTTTGACGTTGGTGTTTCGCTCTATTTTGTGGCCAGAATTTGTTTTGTACTCTGATGAAGATTTAATTTCCTCATGTTTACCATATCTGAGTAATTGAAATTTCTCATCGTTGAACTTCATATTGTTTTCTGCAGCCCACTGAAAGATTTGGTTGATGTCCGCCTGGAGCTTTGCAGTGTCACAAATGGAAGACACTGTCATGCAGATTCCGGTGTCATCTGCAAAGGAAGACACGGTGCTGTGGCTGACATCCTTGTCTATGTCGGATATGAGGATGAGGAACAAGATGGGAGCGAGTACTGTGCCTTGTGGAACAGAGCTTTTCACCGTAGCTGCCTCGGACTTTACTCTGTTGACGACTACTCTCTATGTTCTGTTAGTGAGGAAATTATAGATCCATCGACCGACTTTTCCTGTTATTCCTTTAGCACGCATTTTGTGCGCTATTACGCCATGGTCACACTTGTCGAAGGCTTTTGCAAAGTCTGTATATATTACATCTGCATTCTTTTTGTCTTCTAGTGCATTTAGGACCTTGTCGTAGTGATCCAATAGTTGAGACAGACAGGAGCGACCTGTTCTAAACCCATGTTGCCCTGGGTTGTGTAACTGATGGGTTTCTAGATGGGTGGTGATCTTGCTTCTTAGGACCCTTTCAAAGATTTTTATGATATGGGATGTTAGTGCTATTGGTCTGTAGTTCTTTGCTGTTGCTTTACTGCCCCCTTTGTGGAGTGGGGCTATGTCTGTTGTTTTTAGTAACTGTGGGACGACCCCCGTGTCCATGCTCCCTCTCCATAGGATGGAAAAGGCTCGTGATAGAGGCTTCTTGCAGTTTTTAATAACACAGAGTTCCATGAGTCTGGCCCTGGGGCAGAGTGCATGGGCATGTCATTTATCGCCTGCTCGAAGTCATTTGGCGTCAGGATAACATCGGATAGGCTTGTGTTAATCAAATTTTGTGGCTCTCTCATAAAAAATTCATTTTAATCTTCGACTCTCAGTCTGGTTAGCGACTTGCTAAAAACTGAGTCATATTGGGACTTGAGTAGCTCACTCATTTCCTTGCTGTCATCTGTGTAGGACCCATCTAGATAGAATAATTGACACTAACCTTGAATGAAGATCTGGTGATGATTGATGGGATGGGAGGAGGGGAGACTGTTGATCTTCTTAGTGTTTAGAAGGGGAATCCCCGTCCATTAGGACTTGAGGTAGCAAGTCCTTTTCCGGGGTTACTTCCCTTCTTCTTTTAATGCCACTAGGACCAGCTTGAGAGTCACTGGACTTCTGTCGCACAACATATCTGTCCATAGAGACCTGTACCTCTCGTTCCTTTATGACTTTCCTAAAGTGGTTCACAACATTGTCAGTGTACAGGTTGCCAACACGGCTTGCAGTAGCTGTGTCAGGGTGATTTCATCAAAAAAGGTTTGCACTTCAAGCCACTTTGCACACATTTCCTTAATCTTTGAAGTAGGCAACTTCCTCAATTTCTCTATCCCCTCCTCTGAAGCAGTTTCCTCAGGTCTGGCCTCTTGCTGTTGAAGATGATCTAGCAGCTCATCAGTGGTTAGTTCGTCATTGTCCTCCTCCACCAACTCTTCCACATCCTCCCCACTAAGCTCCAACCCCAAGGACTTTCCCAAGGCCACAATGGATTCCTCAACTGGCATAGGATTCCCAGGGTTACCCTCAAACCCTTCAAAATCCCTTTTGTCTGCACCTGGCCACAGTTTCTTCGAAGCAGAGTTCAATGTCCTATTAGTCACTCCCTCCCAAGCCTTACCTATAAGGTTTACACAATTGAGGATATTAAAGCTATCCTTCCAAAACTCCTTTAGAGTCAATAGAGTTTCTGAGGTCACTTCAAAGCACCTTTCAAACATAGCTTTTGTGTAGAGTTTCTTGAAGTTGGAAATGACCTGCTGGTCCATGGGCTGCAGGAGAGGAGTGGTATTAAGAGGCAAAAACTTCACCTTAATGAAGCTCATGTCCCCACAAAGTCGCTCTGACAAGTCTGTAGGATGACCAGGGGCATTGTCTAACACCAGGAGGCACTTAAGGTCTAATTTCTTTTTAATTAGGTAATTTTTCACAGTGGGGGCAAATGCATGGCATAACCAGTCACAGAAAAAGTCCCTAGTGACCCATGCCTTAGTGTTTGCCCTCCACAGCACACACAAATTAGCCTTGAGGATATTCTTTGGCCTGAACGCTCTGGGAGTTTCTGAGTGTTACACCAATAAAGGCTTCACTTTGCAATCACCACTAGCATTGGCACACATCAACAGAGTAAGCCTGTCTTTCATAGGCTTATGTCCTGGGAATGCCTTTTCCTCCTGAGTAATGTAAGTCCTGCTTGGCAATTTCTTCCAAAACAGGCCTGTTTTGTCACAATTAAACACTTGTTCAGGTTTCAATCCTTCAGCCTCTATGTACCCCTTGAATTCATGCAGGTTGGTAGACAGCAACCACCCAGGGAAGTACTACCGTCCTGCCAGATGACTGTGAAACAAAAACCTGTAACTGTTTTGCATGATGGTAGGATTGCTGGTTTCTTTTTCTGTCTCATAAACACGCTAAGATAACAGGGATATCTTGCTACTCCTACTTACACTTTGGTCACACTTCATAGACACGCACATGCATATATATATATACATACATCTAGGTTTTTCTCCTTTTTCTAAATAGCTCTTGTTCTTTTTATTTCTTCTATTGTCCATGGGGAAGTGGAAAAGAATCTTTCCTCCGTAAGCCATGCGTGTCGTATGAGGCGACTAAAATGCCGGGAGCAATGGGCTGGTAACCCCTTCTCCTGTATACAATTACTAAAAAAGAGAAGAAGAAAAACTTTATAAAACTGGGTTGCTTAAATGTGCGTGGATGTAGTGCGGATGACAAGAAACAGATGATTGCTGATGTTATGAATGAAAAGAAGTTGGATGTCCTGGCCCTAAGCGAAACAAAGCTGAAGGGGGTAGGAGAGTTTCAGTGGGGGGAAATAAATGGGATTAAATCTGGAGTATCTGAGAGAGTTAGAGCAAAGGAAGGGGTAGCAGTAATGTTAAATGATCAGTTATGGAAGGAGAAAAGAGAATATGAATGTGTAAATTCAAGAATTATGTGGATTAAAGTAAAGGTTGGATGCGAGAAGTGGGTCATAATAAGCGTGTATGCACCTGGAGAAGAGAGGAATGCAGAGGAGAGAGAGAGATTTTGGGAGATGTTAAGTGAATGTATAGGAGCCTTTGAACCAAGTGAGAGAGTAATTGTGGTAGGGGACTTGAATGCTAAAGTAGGAGAAACTTTTAGAGAGGGTGTGGTAGGTAAGTTTGGGGTGCCAGGTGTAAATGATAATGGGAGCTCTTTGATTGAACTTTGTATAGAAAGGGGTTTAGTTATAGGTAATACATATTTTAAGAAAAAGAGGATAAATAAGTATACACGATATGATGTAGGGCGAAATGACAGTAGTTTGTTGGATTATGTATTGGTAGATAAAAGACTGTTGAGTAGACTTCAGGATGTACATGTTTATAGAGGGGCCACAGATATATCAGATCACTTTCTAGTTGTAGCTACACTGAGAGTAAAAGGTAGATGGGATACAAGGAGAATAGAAGCATCAGGGAAGAGAGAGGTAAAGGTTTATAAACTAAAAGAGGAGGCAGTTAGGGTAAGATATAAACAGCTATTGGAGGATAGATGGGCTAATGAGAGCATAGGCAATGGGGTCGAAGAGGTATGGGGTAGGTTTAAAAATGTAGTGTTAGAGTGTTCAGCAGAAGTTTGTGGTTACAGGAAAGTGGGTGCAGGAGGGAAGAGGAGCGATTGGTGGAATGATGATGTAAAGAGAGTAGTAAGGGAGAAAAAGTTAGCATATGAGAAGTTTTTACAAAGTAGAAGTGATGCAAGGAGGGAAGAGTATATGGAGAAAAAGAGAGAAGTTAAGAGAGTGGTGAAGCAATGTAAAAAGAGAGCAAATGAGAGAGTGGGTGAGATGTTATCAACAAATTTTGTTGAAAATAAGAAAAAGTTTTGGAGTGAGATTAACAAGTTAAGAAAGCCTAGAGAACAAATGGATTTGTCAGTTAAAAATAGGAGAGGAGAGTTATTAAATGGAGAGTTAGAGGTATTGGGAAGATGGAAGGAATATTTTGAGGAATTGTTAAATGTTGATGAAGATAGGGAAGCTGTGATTTCGTGTATAGGGCAAGGAGGAATAACATCTTGTAGGAGTGAGGAAGAGCCAGTTGTGAGTGTGGGGGAAGTTCGTGAGGCAGTAGGTAAAATGAAAGGGGGTAAGGCAGCCGGGATTGATGGGATAAAGATAGAAATGTTAAAAGCAGGTGGGGATATAGTTTTGGAGTGGTTGGTGCAATTATTTAATAAATGTATGGAAGAGGGTAAGGTACCTAGGGATTGGCAGAGAGCATGCATAGTTCCTTTGTATAAAGGCAAAGGGGATAAAAGAGAGTGCAAAAATTATAGGGGGATAAGTCTGTTGAGTGTACCTGGTAAAGTGTATGGTAGAGTTATAATTGAAAGAATTAAGAGTAAGACGGAGAATAGGATAGCAGATGAACAAGGAGGCTTTAGGAAAGGTAGGGGGTGTGTGGACCAGGTGTTTACAGTGAAACATATAAGTGAACAGTATTTAGATAAGGCTAAAGAGGTCTTTGTGGCATTTATGGATTTGGAAAAGGCGTATGACAGGGTGGATAGGGGGGCAATGTGGCAGATGTTGCAAGTGTATGGTGTAGGAGGTAGGTTACTGAAAGCAGTGAAGAGTTTTTACGAGGATAGTGAGGCTCAAGTTAGAGTATGTAGGAAAGAGGGAAATTTTTTCCCAGTAAAAGTAGGCCTTAGACAAGGATGTGTGATGTCACCGTGGTTGTTTAATATATTTATAGATGGGGTTGTAAGAGAAGTAAATGCGAGGGTCTTTGCAAGAGGCGTGGAGTTAAAAGATAAAGAATCACACACAAAGTGGGAGTTGTCACAGCTGCTCTTTGCTGATGACACTGTGCTCTTGGGAGATTCTGAAGAGAAGTTGCAGAGATTGGTGGATGAATTTGGTAGGGTGTGCAAAAGAAGAAAATTAAAGGTGAATACAGGAAAGAGTAAGGTTATGAGGATAACAAAAAGATTAGGTGATGAAAGATTGAATATCAGATTGGAGGGAGAGAGTATGGAGGAGGTGAACGTATTCAGATATTTGGGAGTGGACGTGTCAGCGGATGGGTCTATGAAAGATGAGGTGAATCATAGAATTGATGAGGGAAAAAGAGTGAGTGGTGCACTTAGGAGTCTGTGGAGACAAAGAACTTTGTCCTTGGAGGCAAAGAGGGGAATGTATGAGAGTATAGTTTTACCAACGCTCTTATATGGGTGTGAAGCGTGGGTGATGAATGTTGCAGCGAGGAGAAGGCTGGAGGCAGTGGAGATGTCATGTCTGAGGGCAATGTGTGGTGTGAATATAATGCAGAGAATTCGTAGTTTGGAAGTTAGGAGGAGGTGCGGGATTACCAAAACTGTTGTCCAGAGGGCTGAGGAAGGGTTGTTGAGGTGGTTCGGACATGTAGAGAGAATGGAGCGAAACAGAATGACTTCAAGAGTGTATCAGTCTGTAGTGGAAGGAAGGCGGGGTAGGGGTCGGCCTAGGAAGGGTTGGAGGGAGGGGGTAAAGGAGGTTTTGTGTGCGAGGGGCTTGGACTTCCAGCAGGCATGCGTGAGCGTGTTTGATAGGAGTGAATGGAGACAAATGGTTTTTAATACTTGACGTGCTGTTGGAGTGTGAGCAAAGTAACATTTATGAAGGGATTCAGGGAAACCGGCAGGCCGGACTTGAGTCCTGGAGATGGGAAGTACAGTGCCTGCACTCTGAAGGATGGGTGTTAATGTTGCAGTTTAAAAACTGTAGTGTAAAGCACCCTTCTGGCAAGACAGTGATGGAGTGAATGATGGTGAAAGTTTTTCTTTTTCGGGCCACCCTGCCTTGGTGGGAATCGGCCGGTGTGATAATAAAAATAAATATTTTTCAGCCTCTTTGTGGTCTGAACTGGCAGCCTCACCATGCCTAATCACACTCTGTATGCCACTACTATTCTTAAATCTTTCAAACCAACCTTTGCTGGCCTTAAATTCACTCACATCACCACTACTTGCAGGCATTTTTCTAATTAAATCCTCATGCAACTGCCTAGCCTTTTCACAAATGATCGCTTGAGAGATGCTATCTCCAGCTATCTGTTTTTCATTTATCCACACCAGTAACAGTCTCTCAACATTTTCTAACACTTGTGATTGCTGTTTTGTAATCACAGTTGCACCTTTTGCAAGAACAGCTTCCTTGATTGCCGTTTTCCTGCTCACTATAGTAGAGATGGTTGATTGGGATTTACTATACAACTTGGCCAGGTCCGACACACGCACTCCACTTTCATACTTTGCAATTATCTCTTTCTTCACTTCAACAGTCATTAGCACCCTTGGTCTCGAAGGGTTGGCACTAGAAGCTTTTTTGGGGCCCATGGTGACTTATTTTGCAGAAACAAGCACCAGAATCAGTGATAATATGGATAATATGGAATGTACCTAATGTATCCTTAGATGCATGCACACTGGCTGGCTTGTAAACACTGGCACACAAAGGGCAGTTCAGGCCACATGTGGACAGGTCTCGTACGAATCGTATAGCGTACCGGGTTTTGTAACAGGAACCGAGGCAATTTTTTTGCGATATAACGCTTCAGATACCGGATTTATCAGTTACCGATGACTTCGCGAACCGGGGGACCACTGTACTAGTAAGCATAAATTCTAGCGCCTTCAAATCTCATGGGAAATGGCTGATAGGCCTAGATGTGAGCGAATTGGTGTGTGTGGTCGGTGTACGTGGTAGAAAAAATCTGGGACCCAGTGGTGCATTGTGGGAACGCCATTTTAGTAGATCTTGTTTACCATGCCTCCTGGTAAGAAGCTCCTCACTCCTCGGCGAATTGGGACACTTTTGTTCCCCAGTGACAGTTCTAATACAGATGGAAGTGCCAGTGAAGATGAGTTTCAAGGTTTTGGCGAGGTTGTGACCAAAACTAATGACCATAATATCAGTAATAGTGAGGAAAACCCTGATGACTCTCACCCTTCCACCTCTGCTACTGGGCCGTCTTGTTCACGTTCAGTTGTACCAGAATCAAAGAGGAAACTCCTATTTTCCCAAACCCTGGACTCGGATGTGAGCATTGGTGATGGTAGTGAATATGAACTACAAGCTCTTGAAAACAGTTCCAGTAGTGATAGTGAAGTGGAATATTCTCCAGTGAAGCGTCAGTATATACGACGATATATGCGCTCTGGTAGTGTAACATATGCTATTCCAAGGGGAAGGAGTACATCTCGGAGTACATCCCATGGCTGTACAACAGGAACAGATAGTGAAAATGATGATGACAGTGTTGCAATTTTGATGGAAAATGTGCATGGTGGTGGTAGTGGTGGTACCGGCCGTGAGGCACCAGCAGTGGGCCATGCTGCCACCCACGCCGCTGCCTCAGCTGATCTACAACAAAGGCCACCATCCCCCACCCACCCACCATACCAGCCTCCGCAACCACAACCTCCACAACCTCCACAACCGCAAGTCATTGTCCAGTACCCACCAGCAGACCGCACCTGGGATTGGCAGGAAACTGTCAATTTTGTTCCAAATCCCCACCAGTTTGATGAAAGCCAAAGTGTAATACGGCCATGTTGTACACTGGGGAACAATGCCACTGAACTGGAATGTTTCGAGTTATTCTTTGACGAACCCCTGATGGAAATTATTGTCAGGGAAAGCAACAGATACTACGAGTACACCATGGCAAACACAATACTTTCACCAACCTCACGGCTACACAAGTGGAAGGAGACAACTGTGGCCGAGATGTATCTTTTCTTTGCCACAATAATGCTTATGCCACCTGTGTATAAGCACATTGTGAAATCATACTGGTCAACAGGCCACCTGATTGCAACCCCAGGTTTCAGTGATATAATGGGGGTGAATTGATTTGTGCTATTATGTATGCTTCACTTTTCAGACAAAACCAGGCCTGACAGAAATGACAGGTTATACAAGATTAGGAATGTGTTTGCGTATCTGAAAGAGAAATTCAATATGTATTTTTATCCCTTCAGGAAGCTTGTACAGATCCGCCATCACAAATCCGGCAATCAGTTATTCGGTTCCTTCAGTTATTCGGCACTAATTTTGGCTAGCATAATTTCAAATTTCCAGGGTCGCCACACCAACGTGCTGGTACTGTTTGGTGGCGCTACTTGCTGCATAAGTCATTCCAATATCTTTTTCTATATTTATTGTTTTAACCTGCTTACTTTTAGCCCTAGCCATGGTTCCAACAAATAAAAGAAATGCTTCTCATTATGTAAAGCACCTACACAGTACATTATCCATTAAAGATAAGGTGGCTTTGAAGCCACTGTCGGTTGCCATGAGCTCAGTCTCGTGATGCAGGAGAATATGCTTTATTATTATGCTAATATCAACACTACAGCTTATTTGCCTATCACAATTGATCTAATATGACATAATAAACAATATAAATAACATAAAACATGTTAAATACTCCAGAATAAATAATATTTGGCATAACACCGAGCAGTTCGACGGAGGTATGAAGAGGATATGGTATACAAATACCATTCTCGTGTCCCTGTCTTGGGGCTAATATTAGAGAAAACGGAGTATAGCACAGGACTAACTGTCATATACACTCGTACTGCACCATAAACATGAAACAAAAGTTATTTTCTCTATATAGATTATCACACATAGCAGCATATGTGTAGAGAATAACCCAAAAAAGTCAACGTGGCTTATTTTTAGTACCAGGCTTGGGTTAGCCATATATGATTTTTGGTAAATATTTGATTCCCAGCCAGGGTAGAAACATTAGGCGTGTTTCTTTACACCTGTTGTCTTTGTTTACCCATCAGTAAATGGGTACCTGGGTGTTAGCCGAATAGTGTGGGTGTTATCCTGGGACACTGACCTAATTTTCTTGAAATACTCAGCATAACAAGTGGCTTTCTATACAGTAGTATGTCACTGATGTCAGCTAGGCCTGCATACCTTGTACATGTGCGTGTAGTAAATAAAGATATTATTATTATTATTATATTATTATTATTATTTTCTCAGTTGTTTGTTGGGTTATCTTATTCAAACTTGGGCAATGTATGATGGAAAGATACTTCTTAACGTAGACCAAAAATGAAAGAAATCAGACCATAAATAGCGGAGTTCACTTCTCAGTCATTAGCGGCCGCTTAGCAGTATATTTTTGTATGTTTTTATGGTTATATTCTCATTTTTTCGGTCTCATTTGATAGAATGAAAGATATATTACACAAATAGATATGATTTTGATTGCTTCCGTGAAAAAAGTACCTTGAAATTGCGCTCAAGAGTAAACAAATGATGTCACCGTCCAATACCTGTCTGCCTGCCAGTCCAAACTCCAATAGAGTCAAGAAGGGGTTGACATTATTTATACAATTATTACAATAATGCAGTAGTCTGCATAACAGTAAATCTTCTATTTTTTTGTGAATGAAAATTCCAAATGGTAAGCAAGAGTAATATAAGAGGGGCCTGTAGCCATGACTAATCAACAGAGAAAATGTTATTTTAGTGCCAGGAATGTCTGCATTGTTTATTCTGGACCCTATTTTGAAATTGGCATCTGTTGAAATTTGTGTGAAATCGGCCAAACTGCCAATTTCTGACCACTTTATTGGGTAGTTGAAATAAGTGAATGGGCAGTTTCTTGTACTCAGTTGACAGACTAGAAGTAAATAAGTTTATTCAGGTATACACAAATAGTTACATAGATTATCATACACAGCAGTGTATGTATAGAGAACCTAGGATAACCCAGAAAAGTCAGACAAAGTGACTTATTTCCAGTACCTTGCCATATATGATTTTTGGTAAATATTTTTTTTTCTCAGTTATTTGTTGGGCTATCTCATTGAAACTTGGGCAATTTATGATGGAAAGATGCTTCTTAACGTACAACAAAAATAAAAAAGACGGACAATAAATAAGGAGTTCACTTCTCAGCCATTAGCCGCCTCTTTGAAGTATATTTTCGTATGGTTTTTACGGTTGTATTCTCATTTTTTGGGACTCATTTGATAGAATGGAAGATAAATTACAGAAATAGACATGATTTTGATTGCTTTCATAACGAAAAGTACCTTGAAATTGAGCTCAAAGTAGCGGAAATGTTCGATTTTTGCCGATGTTCAATGAACTGTGTAAGTCAAGTTGGCTAATTTTATTAAGTGTATTCTAACCTAACCACTCTGTAATTCGGCAAACTCAGTAATCCGGCACACTACAGGTCCCAATGATGCCGGATTTGTGATGGAGGACCTGTATAATGGAGTTCACTTCTCAGCAATTAGCCACTCCTTAGCTGTAATTTCGAATGGTTTTTATGGTTGTATTCTTGTTTTTTTGGTCTCATTTGATAGAATAGAAGATATATTACAGAAATATATATGATTTTGATTGCTTTCATGATGAAAAGTGCTTTGAAATTGAGCTCAACCTAGGAGAAATGGTCCATTGCTTGGCTCTTTCAGAGTAAACAAACGACGTCACTGTCCATTCCAATATGCAGTCGTGAGTGGGTTGACATTATTTATACAATTATTGCAATAAGGAATAACAGTAAATCTTATATTTTTTGTGAATAAAAATTACAAATTATTTATACAATAATAATAATAATCCTAGGTAGTAGGTTGGTAAACAGCAACCGCCCAGGGAGGTACTACCGTCCTGCCAAGTGAGTGTACAACGAAAACCTGTAATTGTTTTACATGATGGTAGGATTGCTGGTGTCTTTTGTCTGTCTCATAAACATGCAAGATTTCAGGTACGTCTTGCTACTTCTACTTGCACTTAGGCCACACTACACATACATGTACAAGCATATATATATACACACCCCTCTGGGTATTCTTCTATTTTCTTTCTAGTTCTTGTTCTTGTTTATTTCCTCTTATCTCCATGGGTAAGTGGAACAGAATTCTTCCTCCATAAGCTATGCGTGTTGTAAGAGGCAACTAAAATGCCGGGAGCAAGGGGCTAGTAACCCCTTCTCCTGTATAAATTACTAAATTTAAAAGAGAAACTTTCGTTTTTCTTTTTGGGCCACCCTGCCTTGGTGGGATATGGCCGGTGTGTTGAAAGAAAGAAAGAATAATAATAATAATACAGTGGACCCCCGACATTCGATATTAACCCTTTGACTGTTTCCGACGTATAAATACGTCTTACGAGCCAATGTTTCTGACGTATTTATACGCACAAATTCTAGGGGCTTCAAATCGCGCGCCAAAGGCCTGGTAGGCCTACACGGGAGAGAATGGGTCTCAGTGGTCGGTGTGCACCCTGTGAAAAAAATCTCGGACCTAGCGGTGCATTGTGGGAACGCCATGTTGTCAGTCCATTTTCACCATGCCTCTCGGTAAGAAGTTCCTCACTCCTCGGCGGATTGGAGGTCTTTTGTTCCCAAGTGATAGCTCTAACAGCGATGAAAATGTCAGTGACAGTGAATTCAAGGGTTTTCAAGTGAGTGTTACCGAAAAAAGTGCCCAGGATAACGTAAATAGTGACGAAAACCCAGATGACCCACAACCTTCGACCTCTGGTGCTGTGCCGGCTTGTTCACATTCACCTTCGCCTGTACCAGGACGAAAGAGGAAACTATTTGGTCGTGTACAACACCCTGATGATAGCAGTGATAGTGATAGTGATTTCAAGGTCATTGAAAGCAGTTCTAGTGACAGTGAGAGTGAATATTCCCCAGTGAAGCGCCAGTATGTACGACGTAGCATGCGGTCTGGTAGTGTTTCATATGTTGTTCCAAGGGGAAGGAGAAACTCTGGGAGCACATCCCGTGGCCCAACACCACGACCTGATAGTGAAGATGATGATATTGTAACGATGGGTATGAATGGTGACAGTGAGGGAGGAGGCAGTGGTGGTGATAGTGAGGGTGGCACGGCCCATGTGGCACCATCACCGGGCCACGCTACTAGCCACGCGGCTGACTCAGCAGAACAACCAGCCTCACCCTACCCCACACTGCCACAACCTGCACCACCACAACCTGCACAGCCACAACCACAGCCACAACCACGGTACAATATCCAGACCCCACCAGCAGACCGCATCTGGGATTGGCAGGACGGTGACGAGTTTGTTCCCAGTCCCGATGACTTTGATGAAACACAAAGTGGAATAAAGCCATCTTGTCCACTTGGGAACAATGCCAGTGAACTGGACTGCTTTGAGTTATTCTTCGATGAACCCCTGATGGACATCATTGTCAGGGAAACCAACACATACTGTGAATACACCATGGCAAATACAATTCTCTCACCAAAATCACGGCTACACAAGTGGAAGGAGACAACTGTGGCAGAGATGTACCTGTTTTTTGCCACAATAATGCTTATGCCACATGTGTATAAGCACACTGTCACCACATACTGGACAACAGATCGCCTGATTTCAACTCCAGGTTTTAGTGACATTATAGGTGTCAATCGTTTCCTGATACTGTTGCGTATGTTACACTTTTCAGACAAAACCAGGCCTGACAGAAGCGACAGGTTATATAAGATAAGAAATGTGTTTATGTACCTGAAACAAAAGTGCTGCATGTATTTTTATCCCTTCAGGAAGCTTGTTATTGATGAGTCCTTGATTTTATTCAAAGGAAGACTCTCATTCAAGCAATATATACCAAGCAAGAGGAAACGCTTTGGTATAAAGCTATTTGTACTGTGTGATTGCAGAAGTGGTCTTGTTTTAGATATTATTGTGTACACTGGCAGTAATACTTTGAGAGATACCATGAAGTTATTGGGTATCTCTGGTGATGTGGTTCGAACAATGATGGAACCATATCTTGGTAAGGGGCATATGTTATTTACTGATAACTGGTACACAAGCCCCTTACTCAGTGATTTCTTGCGAGTGAACTTGACAGACGTGTGTGGCACAGTGCGTGGTAATCGCAAACATATGCCAAGGTTCGACGCTGGCACTCGCAGAGGTGAGGTGCAAGCCTTTGCTGCCAATGACATCATGGCATTTCGGTGGCATGACAAACGTGATGTCACATTGTTGACATCAGTTCACACAAACGAAATGGTACCCAGTGGCAGGGACAACAGAGAGACCAATGAACCCATTCTAAAGCCTGCAGCTGTCATGGACTACAACCTCAATATGCGCTTAGTGGACAAATGTGACATGCAGATTGGGTTTGCAGACTGTGTACGCAAGAGTTATAAGTGGTATATCAAACTTTTTTTCCATCTTGTTGATATCTCTATGCTAAATGCTTATAACATATACAAGTTGAAGACCAACAAAACACCAAAATATGGTGAATTTTGCCTGTCAGTAATCAGACAAATAATTGCAAAGTACAAAGGAGCAACTCCTGCAATAGACCAGCGCCCACAGACGTCATCTCGTTTGAGGCCTGGTGATCACTACCCCATACAACTGCCTCCTACTACTGCCAAGAAAAATGCTCAGAAGAGGTGTTATGTATGTATGCATACCACAAAACGCCCACAAACACGCAGACACACTCGTTTTATGTGTGAGGAGTGTGAAGTGCCCCTCTGCATATACCCATGTTTCAAAGAGTTCCACAAGCTGCAGCAGTTCTAGGAACGTGGTTAGTGACTGTACATATGTATATATATTATGGAACAATAGTAATAAACATTGTTTTGTATTGTTTGTTTGTGTAAACAAAGTGTATACACAAACTAATAGTGATAAAGTTTGTTCTGTTATTGTGTTGTAAATAATGAGTGTATATTTGAACAATGCACCTTACATTGGTCTCACAGGCCACATAAGTTACCTGGAAAAGAAAAATATTGAAAAATGCAAGAAACCTTTGAATTAGAGTAAATAAAAGAATACCGGGCGGGCGGCAGTCGCCGCTGTTGCCATACGCACGTCGATTTCTGCAAACTTTGCGGCTCTATATCTCGGTAAGTACTGATGGCAAAAATTTTTTTTTAGGCTTAAAACACTAGTAAAAATATTCCTAACATTTTCATAAGAAAAAATAATTTTTTTTTTTTTCGAATATTTGGCGACATAGAATGACAGTTTCAGAGAGGGCCCTGAAACAGTCAAAGGGTTAATCCGTTCCTGAGAGCTCATTGAATGTCGAAAATATCGAAAGTCGAATTAATTTTCCCCATAAGAAATAATGGAAATCAAATCAATCCGTGCAAGACACCCAAAAGTATGAAAAAAAAAAAATTTTACCACATGAAATATTAAGTTTAATGCAACAGAATAATTACAATAACAATAGATTAATAACAATAGAATAATTGACACTTACTTTTAATGAAGATTTGGTGATGATTGATGGGATGGGAGGAGGGGAGAGTGTGGATGGTGTTAGTGTTTAGAAAGGGAATCCCCTTCCATTAGGACTTGAGGTTACCTGGAGGTTATTCTGGGGATCAACGCCCCCGCGGCCCGGTCCATGACCAGGCCTCCCGATGGATCAGGTGAAGATGACTTTTTTTTTTATATTGGTACCAGCGGTGATCGCAGCTTTGTGTTTACCCTGAGAGAGGAAGGAGAGGTATGAAGTCATCTTCACTTCATCATCCCATACAAGAAGCATCCGTCTCTCAACAAGTTATCCTGATGTCGTGTCTGCACGTTTGAGCATCCAGACACAGGTACATGCAGGATCCAGGCCGAAATTTGCTGAAATTCTCCGAGAATTGTAAGTGGCGTCACAGTGACCCCACGCTACAGTGACTCCACGCTACAGTGTCCCACGCTGTTTCTCAAGTCACGTGTTCAGCGTCACTTGTATGTTGCTGTTGTTGTTGTTCAGCTCAGCACAGCCGTTTCAGCAAGCCAGAGGTGAGTTTTGTGGTGATTTCTGCGTCCAGTGTGAGTTCTCTACGTATTTGTGGGTGGGGGAGGAGGAGAGGAGAGGTAGTGGCTGTTCCTCACCTTGCCCATGCTCGCCCTACTCACGCTCACCCGTCTACCATACACCACTCACCACTGCCCACTCCCTCTGCTGTGTTTTCAGTTGTTTTCCATGTGAATTCATTGCCAGAGCTGTGTATCCGAGTGCCCGAGGCCACTCGAAGCTACGTGGATCAGCATGCCACGTAGATCATGACACCACGTGGATCACAACGCCACGTTGGGTGTGGGCAATGTCACGTAGATCTACCAGCCACGTGAGTTACCAGATGTCCCAGGCCACATGCTGTGGTCTGCTGCCCGCATCACATTGACATCACCTCGAGATGTCTGCTGACGTCACCTCGAGATGTCTGCCTGACGTCACCTCGAGATGTCTGCCTGACGTCACCTCGAGATGTCTGCCTGACGTCACCTCGAGATGTCTGCTGACATCACAGTGCTGCTGACGTCACCTCGCGACATCACGCCTGACATCACATGATGTCACATCGAGTGTTTCTAGTAATTATTTCCGTATTGTTGAGAAGATTGAGAGAAAATATATGTCGTGTGTTAATTAATTCCTCTCAGTCAGTGTTCTCACATTTTAGTATGTCTTAGTCAGTTTTATGCACAGAAAAGTATCATTTGCTAGTTTAAGCCATGTTGTACCGCGGTGTGTTTTTAAAGTTTCCGTGTGTCCAGTGAGGTCTGAGCCAGACCTGAGTAGCACCACTGTGCTAAGTCACCCGTGTGACCAGTGTGTTTGACAGCTGATTACTCAGCCCTGAGCATATAAGCCCTCTTGTACAGAAAGCCTTTATGCTCGTCGCTCGTGTTGTTCTGCAGAATCGTACCTGCTACGATTCCCATCGAAATTTGTTTCACTTCACCTCCAGACCGTCAGAGTGCAGTTATATGTAGAGAAACAAGTCTGGGGACGCTTAGGCTAACCC
Organism: Cherax quadricarinatus; assembly: GCF_038502225.1. Classification (NCBI taxonomy): domain Eukaryota; kingdom Metazoa; phylum Arthropoda; class Malacostraca; order Decapoda; family Parastacidae; genus Cherax; species Cherax quadricarinatus. The sequence continues at coordinate 2,311,515 of NC_091334.1, read as the reverse complement.
CTGCTATAACTCCAACTGCCGAGAGAATGACACTCTGTCAGCCTCGTGTCACAAGCTTCAGTGAGCAGCCTGCACAAAGAAGATGTCACTTTGACTGCTAGCTCTCTCACTGCAGTCTGGTGTATGATGTTACGACTCCCAGATGTTTCGCCCAGTCGTCTCTGCCACGACTCGCTCCACAACTCGCTCCACGCTCGCTGGCAGTGACAGCCCAGCGACAGTACCAGTCGAGAAGTGTCCTCCTGAGTCGCTTGCCAGAAGTCCTGCCCAGTTGCCGAGTTTGTCGACGCCTCACTCGAGGGCACCAGCATGTTGTGCCCCAGGTTGAGTGAAACCTGCAGCGACTCCTACGATGTCTGCTTCACTGTTCCAGAGGAAACTGTAACCTATTACGTCACAGCTCAGCCGCAGCGATGTCTCCCGTGTTGCAGTATCTGTCCAGACGCAGGAAGGCGTACAGTGATGCCCTTCGACACTCACTGCCTATGACCACGATATTTAGCACACCCCACATGTTTTTTCTTCCCTCCCTGTAGGAAGTTTTTTTTTCCATGTTCATATGTATATATATGTTGTTATTTTGTGTTCTGTGCCCTGTTCCTACGAGAGAGAGACCGAGTTTCTTTTACCCACCAGTATTGTCGCGTCGGGACGACGCGCGGTTGGTGGCCGAGCATATGTAGACAGCCTGTACTGTCTGCACAGACAGCCCATGCTGTCTGCCAGCTTAGTTCATATTTCGCGCCACTCAGGTGCTGCCATCTATAGGCCTTGCCACTTCAGTATGCCCAAACATGCCTCCCACTCGCTCACACAGCGGCCTAGCAGCAAGACACAAGTACTCCCAGCTCTCTCTCGTGGGCATGGCCCTCCCGGGCCATGGGCACAACACAAGCCTGTGTACCCACCACGACATTATTAATAAACAAAGAAGCCTCCGAAGACGTATCATTTAACCACCCGCTACCAGAACCTACCAAACAAACCTTTTTATACAGGGCCTGATCAACTAGGCTGTTACTGCTGGCCGCACGCAGTCCAACGTACGAGCCACAGCCCGGCTGATCCGGCACTGACTTTAGGTATCTGTCCAGCTCTCTCTTGAAGGCAGCCAGGGGTTTATTGGCAATTCCCCTAATGCTTGATGGGAGGCTGTTAAACAGTTTTGGGCCCCGGACACTTATGGTGTTTTCCCTTAGTGTACCAATGGCACCCCTACTTTTTATTGGGGGCATTTTGCATCGCCTGCCCAGTCTTTTACTTTCGTAGGGAGTGATTTCTGTGTGCAGATTTGGGACCATTCCTTCCAAGATTTTCCAAGTGTAGATTATGATATCTCTCTCCCTCCTGCATTCCAACGAGTACAAGTCAAGTGCTTCCAAGCGTTCCCAGTAGTTAAGGTGCTTGACAGAACTTATACGTGCAGTAAAGGATCTCTGTACACTCTCTAGATCTGCGATTTCACCTGCTTTGAATGGAGATGTTAATGTACAGCAGTATTCTAGCCTAGAGAGAACAAGTGATTTGAAAAGGATCATCATGGGCTTGGTATCTCTCGTTTTGAAAGTTCTCATTATCCATCCTATCATTTTCTTTGCACATGCGATCGTGGCACTGTTGTGATCCTTGAAAGTGAGATCCTCAGACATTACTACTCCCAGGTCCCTTACATTATTTTTCCGCTCTATTGTATGGCCGGAGTCAGTAGTATACTCTGTTCTAGTTATTATCTCCTCCAGTTTTCCCTAACGGAGTAGTTGGAATTTGTCCTCATTGAACATCATATTGTTTACCATTGCCCACTGGAAAACTTTGTTTATATCTTCTTGGAGGTTAACCGTGTCTTCAGCAGATGACAGCCTCATGCAGATCCTAGTATCATCCGCAAAGGATGATACGGTGCTGTGGTGTATATCTCTGTTTATGTCTGATATGAGGATAAGGAATAAGATGGGGGCGAGTACTGTGCCTTGTGGAACAGAGCTCTTCACTATGGCAGCCTCCGATTTAACTCTGTTGACCACTACTCTTTGTGTTCGATTTGTTAGGAAGTTGAAGATCCATCTCCCCACTTTCCCAGTTATTCCTTTAACACGTATTTTATGGGCTATTACGCCATGATCGCATTTGTCAAATGCTTTTGCAAAGTCTGTGTATATTACATCTGCATTCTGATTTTCTTCCAGTGCATCCAAGGCCATGTCATAGTGATCCAGTAGTTGTGAGAGGCAGGAGCGACCTGCCCTGAACCCATGTTGCCCTGGATTGTGCAGATTTTGGGAATCCAGGTGATTTGCAATCCTGCTTCTTAGCACTCTTTCAAAGATTTTTATGATGTGGGACGTCACAGCTATTGGTCTATAGTTCTTAGCTAATGCTTTGCTGCCACCTTTATGGAGTGGGGCTATATCCGTTGTTTTAAGTGACTGTGGAATTTCACCCATGTCCAAGCTCCTCCTCCATAGTGTACTTAGGGCACGCGAGAGGGGGTTTCTTGCAGTTCTTAATGAAAACAGATTTCCACGAGTCTGGGCCCGGGGCTGAGTACATAGGCATATTGTCAATGGCTTTTTCGAAATCTATCGGAGTTAGGGTAATGTTGGATGTAGCAAGTCCTTTTCCAGGGTTACTTCCCTTCTTCTTTTAATGCCACCAGGACCAGCTTGAGAGTCACTGGTCCTCTGTCGCACAACAAATCTGTCCATAGAGCTCTGTACCTCCAGTTCCTTTACGATTTGTCTAAAATGAGCCACAACATTGTCATTGTAATAGTCACCAGCACCGCTTGCAATACCTGTGTTAGGGTGATTTTCATCCATAAAGGTTTGCAGTTTAACCCACTTTGCACACATTTCCTTAATTTTTGAAGTAGGTACAATGGATTCCACAACTGGCATAGGCTTCTCAGGGTTAGCCCCAAACCCTTCAAAATCTTTCTTAATTTCCATACTAATTCTCACCCTTTTTACCACAGGGTTGGCACTAGAAGCTTTCTTGGGGCCCATGGTGACTTATTTTGCAGAAACAAGCACCAAAAACACTGTGATAATATGGATTGTACTGAATGTATCCTTAGATGCGTGCACACTGGCTGGATTGTAAACACTGGCACACATGGGGCAGTTCAGGTTACATGTGGAAACGTCTCGTACGAACCGTATCGAATATCAGGTTTTCCATCGAATGTCGAGGCGAAATTTTTGTGTTAAAATGCATCGAATGTCAGGGGTCCACTGTATGTATAATAATAATATGTTTAATAATAATATGTATAATAATAATAGTATAATAATATAATACAATAATAATAATAATAATAATAATAATAATAATATATGTATAATAATACATATACATGTATAAGAGAAGAGATTGAACAAGGAAGACAAGGAAAGATACATTCTGCTTTTGACTCTTGCCTCGGCAGGTCATAGCAGCTCTCCTTACTTACTCAGTCTCCCTATAATCCCCGTTGGGGAGGGGAACCTTTACCAGCGTCGTCTTCACCTTGACTTGCACGATGAGCTACGTAAATTGTGTAAAGATCAAGCCAAAAAGTGGTACCATTGATGATTCAACGAAGCTTGCTCTTGCAACTGTCGTTCAGGGAGCATTGCATGTGAAATTCAATGCTATTCTGTCACTCAAAGAAGCTTTCATTGTCGTGTGTCACAATGATGCTGAAGCAGAGAAGATACTCACTACAGAAGCCACCACTACTCTTACTGCTCAAGGATTTACTGTTATATCCTCTCCTGCCCTCAGGGCAAGGAAATCAGTATTCCTGAAAAAAACTGGACAAGATTCTGACTTCTCAACCAATTGCTGAACTCAAGTCATCTATTGAACTCAAAATACTTGGGCTACTGTCGACAGCATCACAAAAATCCTGAATGCATCGTCTATGCTCAAGGCCACCTTCACAGATGTGAACATGGCTGCCACTGCTCTGAAAGAAGGTCTTGCTGTATACTACTACTACATCAGTCCCACCTACATAGAAGCAGAGAGATACCACTACATCCAACATTGCCGAAACTTCTATTCTTATCTTCACACCACCAAGGCATGTCCAGTAAAAGACAAGAAGTTCTGCACTACATGTGGTAGGGAGGGACACACCTTCAGTTCCTGTACTGCCGCTGCTCCATCACAACCAGCGTGTTTAAACTGCAAAAGTAATGATCACCATACTCTGGCAGCAAAATGTCCTACTAGAAAAGACATTATGAAGAAATCACAAGATGCAGCACTGAAAAAATCCTCTAACAAGTCACCAATGTATGCTGCAATTGCAAAGTTGTAAGATGACACTAAAAAATTACTTCAAGCCTCTACTCAACCCGCCTCCACCACCACCATCACTCCTCCAACATGTAACGTAACGAAGATACATTACTGTCTATTATACACTCACATGCAGAATATGGCTGTACCTGGATCCTTTAACTCTACCTTCAATGAGTTATTCGAATTGAATAACATGCCATCATTTACATTTCCAGCATCTTCACCTTCTGAAGAAATTCTCAAATTCACAAAGGACTTAGTCACCACCTCTGCTGCAGTAGCTCCAATACCACCAACTAGTGACGTCACTCAAACAACGTCCAATGAGAAGCATCCACCTCCACCACTCCTCATTGAAACCGACCAATCAGAAGCCTTGCCACTAGAAACATCTTCCTATTCGTCTACTGAAGATGACAATGAATCTTCACTTCCACCTTCAACACCACTTAACAAGAAAGAAAAACCAGCACCAACACCACCATCTTACGACTCTCAACTGGATATAGTATCAGATGAAGATCATGACAAGTACATTAATTGGAATGGAGTCACTTTTTGTACCACAGCAAATTATCCTCAAGACATGCAGCTATCTGAACTCCAATCTCACCTCATCCAAAAGAAATTCAAATTTGTCATCGATTCTTCTAGCTATGGTTATAAATTTGAACTTTCAAGTATTCTAAAGCATATTGATAAATGCTCTCAAAATTCCCGATATCGACACGTTAACACGTCTCATGATCGTTCCTATCCAACAATTTAAACGTCTTGAAAATGGAACTGTATTCTCCAAGTACACTTTCATCGTAAAACAACGTCAAAACTCCAAGTAACCACCAAGCCACTATGAACTGACCAATCAACAATAAGCTCCTCCCTTGTCGCTTGCAGCCTCCTATCACCATCAAGACGCAGTTTTTTTCCATCCAGCAAGATGCAGTCAGAACCTGCAGAGTCCCTGTTGCCTTCTACATTGTCTTCATCAGTGTTTCTCCAGGCTTAGCAGTTGGGTTTAGTCCTGACTCTTCTCTCTTCGACTCAAGACATTCCTCTCAACGACTATTCTTCGCCCTGTCCCCACTTGCCCCTCGCCCCTCGTTGGTCCTTACCTGTGAGTCCGTGTTGTTGTTATTACATATATAATAATGTACTACATATAATAATTATAATAATAGATGGCTTCAAAAGGCTGTCACTAGATGGCAGTGTTTACCACAACAAAGAGGGAGCAGTTGTGGCTGCCTCCACCTGTTACATAATGACATTCATTCTAGAGTACATATCATGTTTCTATGTTATTTATATTGTTTCTTATGTTATATTAGATGAACCGTGATAGATAAATAAGCCATAGAGATGATATTAGTGAAATTATTCATGAAGTATTTTGCCCAGTCTCCAGACAAATTCATCCACCTCCGACACCACCCATACCACTACATGAATGACACATTTTATTCATTTTAGAGTACATATCAGGTTTCTATGTTATTTATATTGTTTATGTCATACTAGATGAAATGAGATAGATAAATAAGCCGTAGAGTTGATATTAGTGAAATTATTGAAGTACAGAATTCCACTGGAACAGATTAATTGCATTTCAATTAATTTAAATGAGGAAAATTGACTCTGCATACAATCAAATCCAGTTGCGAGCAAGGTCATGGAACGGATTAAACTCGCAAGTAGAGGTTCCACTGTATTCACTTTCCCCAATAAGACTGATTATTACTTAAGTGGTAAGGTAAGAGTTAAGTGGACACGAGCCAAATTTCCCAATGGTGTGTAGTGAGGTGAAGTGGTGCCTGCATTGGTTCAACTCACCAGCTCATTCCCCATTACAGTGGAGCCTCAAATTTCAAACTTAATCCGTTCCAGGAGCTAGTTCTAAATTTGAAGAATTTGAAAAGCAAAGCAATATTTCCCATAAGAAATAATGGAAATACAATTAATCCATTCCAGAAACCCTAACATATTCACAAAAAAATTTTTTTTTATAGAGATTAACCCTTTGGCGGTTTCGGACATACTAGTATGTCTTACAACCCAGGGTTTTTGACGTACTAGCACGCCTAAATTCTAGCGCCCTCAAATATAGTGAAAGAAAGCTGGCAGGCCTACATATGTAAGAATGGGTCTATGTGGTCAGTGTGCGCAGTATAAAAAAAATCCTGCAGCACACAGTGCGTAATGAGAAAAAAAAACTGACCTTGTTTTTCAATTAAAACAGCGACTTTGCACTGTATTTTCGTATGGTATTTATTGTTGTATTCTAGTTTTCCTGGTCTCATTTTATAGAATGGAAGACATATTACAGAAATTGAGATTATTTTGACTGGTTTTTCAATGAAAAGTACCTTGAAATTGAGCTCAAAGTAGCAGAAATGTTCGATTTTTACCAAAGTTCAAAAGTAAACAAATCATGCCAAGCGTCCAATACACATCAACTGGTGAGTCTAATATTCTTTCACAAGTGTGCTGATATTAATTATACCATTTCTACACTAATGCAGTAGTCTGCATAACAGTAAATCTTATTTTTTTTGTAAGAATAAAAATTCAAAGTGGAAAGCCAAAGAAATATAAGAGGGGCCTGGGATGTGACTAATGAACAGAGAACTTATTATTTTAGCGCCAGGAATGTTTTTCTTGTTTGTTCTGGACCCTATTTGGAAATTGGCATCTTTTGAAATTTGTGTGAAATTGGCAAAATTGCTAAATTCTGACCACTTTATTGGATAGTTGAAATCAGTAAATGGGTTGTTTCTTGTACTCATTCGATACAAAAAATAGAGTTTTAGCGAAATAGTTATGATTTTTGTCGACTAGTACACTGGAATTGGCCGAAAATAGGGCTCAAAGTGGGCAAAATCGCCAATGCGTAAACATCTTCGAGACCGCTAACTTTGCGAGAGCAGTTTTCCATCAAATTTCATACTTTTGGTGTCATTATGATCGGGAAAAGATTCTCTATCTTTTCATAAGAAAAAATAATTTTTTTTTTTTTAAATTTGGCCGACCCTGAGAACAAGCCTTTGAGAGGACCTGTCGACCCCCCAAAGGGTTAATTATAGTTTTACATACACACAACAAATATAGAGTACAATTATGTATGTATTAACCCTTTCAGGGTCCAAGGCCCAAATCTGGAGTCACGCACCAGTGTCCAAGAATTTTCAAAAAAAAAAATTGTTATTTTTTTTTATGAAATCGTAGAGAATCTTTTTGTGAAGGTAATAAAACAAAAAGTACGAAATTTGGTGGAAAATTGACGAAATTATGCTCTCGCGAATTTTGATGTGTCAGCGATATTTACGAATCGGCGATTTTGCCGACTTTGACTCCCATTTTAGGCCAATTACAATATTCCAATCAACCAAATTCTTAGCTATTTCACTAGTATTACTTCTATTCTATCGATTGAGCACAAGAAATCGCCAAGTCAACTGTTTCAACTACAAAATAAAGTGATCGGAAATTGTTAATTTGGCCAATTTAACACAAAGTTCAAAATATTCCAATTTCAAAATAGGGTCCAGAATAAACAATGTAGGCATTCCTGGCACTAAACTAACATTTCCTCTGTTCATTAGTCATGTTTTGAGGCTTTACAAATAAATTCCATTTTGATTTTTTATTCACATAATGAATTTTTATTCACACCAAAAAATAGAAGATTTACTGCTATGCAATACTGTAATAATTGTATAAATATCATCACCATATTTGTGAATGTATATTAGACCCACCAGCTGACGTGTATTAGACGTGTGAGGTCGTTTGTTTACTCTTGAATATCGGCAAAAATTTAACATTTCCGCTACTTTGAGCTCAGTTTCAAGCCATTTCCAGTGCTAAAACCAATCAAAATCATCTCTATTTCTGTAATATGTCTTCCATTCTATCAAATGAGACCAAGAAATCGCAAATACAACTATAAAAAACATACGAAAAAACACTGCAAAGTTGCTGTTTTAATCAAAAAATCATGATTTCAGTTTTTTTCTCTCATTATACACAGTGTGCTGCAGGATCTGCTTTATGTGGTGCACACATACCACACAGATGTATTCTCTCATATCTAGGCCCAAATGTACCACTCACAGTTTATCAGAGTGAGCTGAGCTCATGGCGTAGATCTACGGTTTGGACACTCACCATAAAGCCGTAGATCTACGGGACGGACCCTGAAAGGGTTAATAAATTTAAATAAACATATAAAATAACATTTTTACTTACCTTTATTGAAGATTGGTGATGGCATCTGGAAGATAGGGAGGAGAGCGGGAGTTGGGGTTAGTGTTTGGAAGGGAAATCCCCCTCCATAAGGACTTTAGGTATCAAAGGCCTCTCTGGGGTTACTTCCCTTCTCTGTCTTTTAATGCCACTAGGACCAACTTGAGAGTTACTGGACCCCTGTCTCACAAAATATCTGTCCACAGTCCTCTGTTTCTGGCACCTCTAAGATTTCCCTAAAATGGGACATGGTTCTGTCACTGAACTTATTGTAAAGATGGCTTGTTTCAGCTTGCTCAGGGTGGTACTTCTCCACAAACATTTAGACATCATTCCACTTGGCACAAATCTCCTTAATCTTTGAATCGGCATGCAACTTCCTTGCCTTTTCACAAATAATCTTCTCTGCAACATTATCACCTGCCATAAGAACATAAGAAAGAAGGAACACTGCAACAGGCCTACTGGCCTACGCGAGGCAGCTCCAATTCTCGTACCAGCTTAAGCCAAGGCCTTGACCTAGTGAGGTCAGATACGTCGATTAAGGGAGGAGCACTGCATCCGACCTAGTAGCACAAACTAGTCAGGTCCAACACTCACCCACCCACACCCACTCATGTATTTATCCAGCCTATTTTTAAAACTACACATCTTAGCGTCTATGACGGTATTTGTGAGTTTGTTCCACTCATCCACAACTTTATTACCAAACCAGTGCTTTCCTATATCCTTCTTGAACCTGAATTTTTCCAATTTAAAACCACTGCTGTGAGTCCTGTCTATGTTAGATATTTTTAGCATGCTATTTACATCCCCTTTATTAATTCCCGTTTTCCGTTTATACACCTCGATCATATCCCCCCTAATTCTATGCCTTTCTAGAGAGTGCAGGTTCAGGGCCCTCAGTCTATCCTCATAGGGAAGATTTCTGATACATGGGATCAACTTTGTCCTCCTTCTTCGCACATTTTCCAGTGCATTTATATCCATTCTGTAATACAGTGACCAAACTGCGCAGCATAATCTAAATGAGGCCTAACGAAAGATATACAGTGGTCCCTCGTTTTTCGTAATTAATCCGTTCCTGGAGGAGCTACTATAAACGAAATTTACGATTTGCGAATCAATTTTCCCTATAAGAAATAATGTAAATACAATTAATCCGTTCCTGACACCCAGAAGTATTAAAACAAAAATTTTTTTTACATGAAATATACATATAGTACATAAACAATACAATGGGAAATGATGAATGAAACATTAACAGTGTAACACTTATCTTTATTGGAGATTCTTCTTAGTGTATGGGAGACTGGAGGAGGAGAGAGATTGGATTGTTTACAGTTTGGAAGGGGAATCCCCTTCCAGCAACACCTCAGGTACCATTTGCTTTTCTGGGGTTGCTTCTCATCTCTGTTTCTTAATGCCACTAGGACCACCTTGAGAGTCACTCTAGTCCTGTCTCGCAAAGTAACTGTGGAGAGAGCTCTGTTTCTGGCGTCTCTTTAACACTTCCCTAAAATGGCCCAAGACTTTGTCACTGTATATATTTCTCACCTTCTTTACCACAGGCTTGGCACTAGGAGCTTTCTTTGGAGCCATGGAAGCTTATTCAGTATGTAATTGCAAGCACTAAAATGAGTGGAATATTATGAAATATTTCGTAGGAGCACTTGAGGGGACCTTCACTCACTGGTAAACAATGCCAGACTGGCTGGGTAGGGAGGCCGCCCGGGCTCACACCGTGCGTACACGTCCCGGACGAACTACTATTCGCGAGTCAACCTATGAAATGCGAGTCCATGTTTATACAAAAATACCCCTATGATTGGCGAAATTTACGATTGCCGAGAACTACGAAAAGCGAGGGACCACTGTATCGAGTTGAAGAACAACCTGAGGACTCCTGTTATTTATACAGTGGACCCCCGGTTAACGATATTTTTTCACTCCAGAAGTATGTTCAGGTGCCAGTACTGACCGAATTTGTTCCCATAAGGAATATTGTGAAGTAGATTAGTCCATTTCAGACCCCCAAACATGCATGTACAAACGCACTTACATAATTACACTTACATAATTGGTCGCATTCGGAGGTAATCGTTATGTGGGGGCCCACTGTACTTCTTGCTATGAAGCCAAGGATTCTGTTAGATTTACTGCAAACACTAATGCACTGTTGTCTTGGTTTTAGATTACTAGCCAGAACTCCTAAATCCTTTTCACAATCCGTAATATTAAGATTTACATTATTTAGTTTATATGTGGCATGGTTATTTTCCTGTCCAACATTTAGAACTTTGCATTTGTCTATATTAAACTGCATCTGCCACTTCTCCGACCATTGCATCAGTCTATTCAAATCATCCTGGAGTGCTCTAACGTCCTCATTAGAATGAATTGGATGGCCTATTTTGGTGTCATTAGCAAATTTGCTTATGTCGCTATTTATTCCTTCATCAATGTCATTTATGTAGAATGTGAACAACATGGGGCCCAACACTGACCCCTGTGGAACACCGCTTGTGATGTGCCCCCATTCCGATTTCTCCCCATTTGTGCAAACTCTCTGCTGCCTATTCGTCAACCATGCCTCAACCCAGGAAAAAATTTCTCCTCCTATTCCATGTGCCTTAAGTTTCCTCAATAGCCTCTGATGTGGAACTATCAAAAGCCTTACTGAAGTCCATATACACAATATCATATTCAATACCATTATCTATCTCCTCAAATACCTTTGTGAAGAAAGTTAGTAAATTCATAAGACAGGAACAGGCGCGGATATAAGGGGGGGCCCAGGGGGCCCGGGCCCCCCCTTTGGCCCTCTTTGGGCTTTGGCCCAGTGTTGTAGCTGGGTTTTCATTTTGGGGCGAGGGGAAGGAGGGGCCAATCCTTTACATGGCGGGGGCATGCCCTCCCGAATTATTTGAGATTTTAAAGCCGATATATATATATATATTTTTTTTTTTTTTCAACAAGTTGGTCGTCTCCCACCGAGGCAGGGTGACCCAAAAAAAGAAAGAAAATCCCCAAAAAGAAAATACTTTCATCATCATTCAACACTTTCACCACACTCACACATTATCACTGCTTTTGCAGAGGTGCCCAGGATACAACAGTTTAGAAGCATATACGTATAGAGATACACAACATATCCCTCCAAACTGCCAATATCCCAAACCACTCCTTTAAAGTGCAGGCATTGTACTTCCCATTTCCAGGACTCAAGTCCGACTATATGAAAATAACCGGTTTCCCTGAATCCCTTCACTAAATATTACCCTGCTCACACTCCAACAGATCGTCAGGTCCCAAGTATCATTCGTCTCCATTCACTCCTATCTAACATGCTCATGCACGCTTGCTGGAAGTCCAAGCCCCTCGCCCACAAAACCTCCTTTACCCCCTCTTTCCAACCCTTTCGAGGACGACCCCTACCCCTCTTTCCTTCCCCTATAGATTTATATGCTTTCCATGTCATTCTACTTTGATCCATTCTCTCTAAATGACCAAACCACCTCAACAACCCCTCTTCTGCCCTCTGACTAATGCTTTTATTAACTCCACACCTTCTCCTAATTTCCACACTCCGAATTTTCTGCATAACATTTACACCACACATTGCCCTTAGACAGGACATCTCCACTGCCTCCAACCGTCTCCTCGCTGCTGCATTTACCACCCAAGCTTCACATCCATATAAGAGTGTTGGTACTACTATACTTTCATACATTCCCTTCTTCGCCTCCATAGATAACGTTTTTTGACTCCACATATACCTCAACGCACCACTCACCTTTTTTCCCTCATCAATTCTATGATTAACCTCATCCTTCATAAATCCATCCGCCGACACGTCAACTCCCAAGTATCTGAAAACATTCACTTCTTCCATACTCCTCCTCCCCAATTTGATATCCAATTTTTCTTTATCTAAATCATTTGATACCCTCATCACCTTACTCTTTTCTATGTTCACTTTCAACTTTCTACCTTTACACACATTCTCAAACTCATCCACTAACCTTTGCAATTTTTCTTAAGAATCTCCCATAAGCACAGTATCATCAGCAAAAAGTAACTGTGTCAATTCCCATTTTGAATTTGATTCCCCATAATTTAATCCTACCCCTCTCCCGAACACCCTAGCATTTACTTCTTTTACAACCCCATCTATAAATATATTAAACAACCATGGTGACATTACACATCCCTGTCTAAGACCTACTTTTACCGGGAAGTATTCTCCCTCTCTTCTACACACCCTAACCTGAGCCTCACTATCCTCATAAAAGCTCTTTACAGCATTTAGTAACTTACCACCTATTCCATAAACTTGCAACATCTGCCACATTGCTCCTCTATCCACTCTATCATATGCCTTTTCTAAATCCATAAATGCAATAAAAACTTCCCTACCTTTATCTAAATACTGTTCACATATATGCTTCAATGTAAACACTTGATCTACACATCCCCTACCCACTCTGAAGCCTCCTTGCTCATCCGCAATTCTACATTCTGTCTTACCTCTAATTCTTTCAATTATAACCCTACCGTATACTTTTCCTGGTATACTCAGTAAACTTATTCCTCTATAATTTTTACAATCTCTTTTGTTCCCTTTCCCTTTATATAAAGGGACTATACATGCTCTCCGCCAATCCCTAGGTACCTTCCCCTCTTTCATACATTTATTAAACAAAAGTACCAACCACTCCAACACTATATCCCCCCCTGCTTTTAACATTTCTGTCATGATCCCATCAGTTCCAGCTGCTTTACCCCCTTTCATTCTATGTAATGCCTCACGTACCTCCACCACACTTACATTCTGCTCTACTTCACTCCTGAAAGATGGTATACCTCCCTGGCCAGTGCATGAAATTACCGCCTCCCTTTCTTCCTCAACATTTAAAAGTTCCTCAAAATATTCTCGCCATCTACCTAATACCTCCCTCTCCCCATCTACTAACTCCCCTACTCTGTTTTTAATGGACAAATCCATACTTTCCCTAGGCTTTCTTAACTTGTTTAACTCACTCCAAAATTTTTTCTTATTTTCATTAAAATTTCTTGACAGTGCCTCTCCCACTCTTTCATCTGCTCTCCTTTTGCACTCTCTCACCACTCTCTTCACCTTTCTTTTACTCTCCATATACTCTGCTCTTCTTATAACACTTCTGCTTTGTAAAAACCTCTCGTAAGCTACCTTTTTCTCTTTTACCACACCCTTTACTTCATCATTCCACCAATCACTCCTCTTTCCTCCTGTCCCCACCCTCCTATAACCACAAACTTCTGCCCCACATTCTAATACTGCATTTTTAAAACTAGTCCAACCCTCTTCAACCCCCCCCACTACTCATCTTTGCACTAGCCCACCTTTATTTATATATATATATATATATATATATATATATATATATATATATATATATATATATATATATATATATATATATATATATATATATATATATATATATATATATATATATATATATATATATATATATATATATATATAGTAGGTTGGTAGACAGCAACCACCCAGGGAAGTACTACCGTCCTGCCAGATGACTGTGAAACAAAAACCTGTAACTGTTTTGCATGATGGTAGGATTGCTGGTTTTCTTTTTCTGTCTCATAAACACGCTAAGATAACAGGGATATCTTGCTACTCCTACTTACACTTTGGTCACACTTCACAGACACGCACATGCATATATATATATACATACATCTAGGTTTTTCTCCTTTTTCTAAATAGCTCTTGTTCTTTTTTATTTCTTCTATTGTGTATGGGGAAGTGGAAAAGAATCTTAACTCCGTAAGCCATGCGTGTCGTATGAGGCGACTAAAATGCCGGGAGCAATGGGCTAGTAACCCCTTCTCCTGTATACAATTACTAAAAAAGAGAAGAAGAAAAACTTTATAAAACTGGGTTGCTTAAATGTGCGTGGATGTAGTGCGGATGACAAGAAACAGATGATTGCTGATGTTATGAATGAAAAGAAGTTAGATGTCCTGGCCCTAAGCGAAACAAAGCTGAAGGGGGTAGGAGAGTTTCAGTGGGGGGAAATAAATGGGATTAAATCTGGAGTATCTGAGAGAGTTAGAGCAAAGGAAGGGGTAGCAGTAATGTTAAATGATCAGTTATGGAAGGAGAAAAGAGAATATGAATGTGTAAATTCAAGAATTATGTGGATTAAAGTAAAGGTTGGATGCGAGAAGTGGGTCATAATAAGCGTGTATGCACCTGGAGAAGAGAGGAATGCAGAGGAGAGAGAGAGATTTTGGGAGATGTTAAGTGAATGTATAGGAGCCTTTGAACCAAGTGAGAGAGTAATTGTGGTAGGGGACTTGAATGCTAAAGAAGGAGAAACTTTTAGAGAGGGTGTGGTAGGTAAGTTTGGGGTGCCAGGTGTAAATGATAATGGGAGCCCTTTGATTGAACTTTGTATAGAAAGGGGTTTAGTTATAGGTAATACATATTTTAAGAAAAAGAGGATAAATAAGTATACACGATATGATGTAGGGCGAAATGACAGTAGTTTGTTGGATTATGTATTGGTAGATAAAAGACTGTTGAGTAGACTTCAGGATGTACATGTTTATAGAGGGGCCACATATATATCAGATCACTTTCTAGTTGTAGCTACACTGAGAGTAAAAGGTAGATGGGATACAAGGAGAATAGAAGCATCAGGGAAGAGAGAGGTGAAGGTTTATAAACTAAAAGAGGAGGCAGTTAGGGTAAGATATAAACAGCTATTGGAGGATAGATGGGCTAATGAGAGCATAGGCAATGGGGTCGAAGAGGTATGGGGTAGGTTTAAAAATGTAGTGTTAGAGTGTTCAGCAGAAGTTTGTGGTTACAGGAAAGTGGGTGCAGGAGGGAAGAGGAGCGATTGGTGGAATGATGATGTAAAGAGAGTAGTAAGGGAGAAAAAGTTAGCATATGAGAAGTTTTTACAAAGTAGAAGTGATGCAAGGAGGGAAGAGTATATGGAGAAAAAGAGAGAAGTTAAGAGAGTGGTGAAGCAATGTAAAAAGAGAGCAAATGAGAGAGTGGGTGAGATGTTATCAACAAATTTTGTTGAAAATAAGAAAAAGTTTTGGAGTGAGATTAACAAGTTAAGAAAGCCTAGAGAACAAATGGATTTGTCAGTTAAAAATAGGAGAGGAGAGTTATTAAATGGAGAGTTAGAGGTATTGGGAAGATGGAGGGAATATTTTGAGGAATTGTTAAATGTTGATGAAGATAGGGAAGCTGTGATTTCGTGTATAGGGCAAGGAGGAATAACATCTTGTAGGAGTGAGGAAGAGCCAGTTGTGAGTGTGGGGGAAGTTCGTGAGGCAGTAGGTAAAATGAAAGGGGGTAAGGCAGCCGGGATTGATGGGATAAAGATAGAAATGTTAAAAGCAGGTGGGGATATAGTTTTGGAGTGGTTGGTGCAATTATTTAATAAATGTATGGAAGAGGGTAAGGTACCTAGGGATTGGCAGAGAGCATGCATAGTTCCTTTGTATAAAGGCAAAGGGGATAAAAGAGAGTGCAAAAATTATAGGGGGATAAGTCTGTTGAGTGTACCTGGTAAAGTGTATGGTAGAGTTATAATTGAAAGAATTAAGAGTAAGACGGAGAATAGGATAGCAGATGAACAAGGAGCCTTTAGGAAAGGTAGGGGGTGTGTGGACCAGGTGTTTACAGTGAAACATATAAGTGAACAGTATTTAGATAAGGCTAAAGAGGTCTTTGTGGCATTTATGGATTTGGAAAAGGCGTATGACAGGGTGGATAGGGGGGCAATGTGGCAGATGTTGCAAGTGTATGGTGTAGGAGGTAGGTTACTGAAAGCAGTGAAGAGTTTTTACGAGGATAGTGAGGCTCAAGTTAGAGTATGTAGGAAAGAGGGAAATTTTTTCCCAGTAAAAGTAGGCCTTAGACAAGGATGTGTGATGTCACCGTGGTTGTTTAATATATTTATAGATGGGGTTGTAAGAGAAGTAAATGCGAGGGTCTTGGCAAGAGGCGTGGAGTTAAAAGATAAAGAATCACACACAAAGTGGGAGTTGTCACAGCTGCTCTTTGCTGATGACACTGTGCTCTTGGGAGATTCTGAAGAGAAGTTGCAGAGATTGGTGGATGAATTTGGTAGGGTGTGCAAAAGAAGAAAATTAAAGGTGAATACAGGAAAGAGTAAGGTTATGAGGATAACAAAAAGATTAGGTGATGAAAGATTGAATATCAGATTGGAGGGAGAGAGTATGGAGGAGGTGAACGTATTCAGATATTTGGGAGTGGACGTGTCAGCGGATGGGTCTATGAAAGATGAGGTGAATCATAGAATTGATGAGGGAAAAAGAGTGAGTGGTGCACTTAGGAGTCTGTGGAGACAAAGAACTTTGTCCTTGGAGGCAAATAGGGGAATGTATGAGAGTATAGTTTTACCAACGCTCTTATATGGGTGTGAAGCGTGGGTGATGAATGTTGCAGCGAGGAGAAGGCTGGAGGCAGTGGAGATGTCATGTCTGAGGGCAATGTGTGGTGTGAATATAATGCAGAGAATTCGTAGTTTGGAAGTTAGGAGGAGGTGCGGGATTACCAAAACTGTTGTCCAGAGGGCTGAGGAAGGGTTGTTGAGGTGGTTCGGACATGTAGAGAGAATGGAGCGAAACAGAATGACTTCAAGAGTGTATCAGTCTGTAGTGGAAGGAAGGCGGGGTAGGGGTCGGCCTAGGAAGGGTTGGAGGGAGGGGGTAAAGGAGGTTTTGTGTGCGAGGGGCTTGGACTTCCAGCAGGCATGCGTGAGCGTGTTTGATAGGAGTGAATGGAGACAAATGGTTTTTAATACTTGACGTGCAGTTGGAGTGTGAGCAAAGTAACATTTATGAAGGGATTCAGGGAAACCGGCAGGCCGGACTTGAGTCCTGGAGATGGGAAGTACAGTGCCTGCACTCTGAAGGAGGGGTGTTAATGTTGCAGTTTAAAAACTGTAGTGTAAAGCACCCTTCTGGCAAGACAGTGATGGAGTGAATGATGGTGAAAGTTTTTCTTTTTCAGGCCACCCTGCCTTGGTGGGAATCGGCCAGTGTGATAAAAAAAAAAAATTTTTTTTTTTTTTTTTACTTTTCTAGACAAAAAACTATGCAGATACTCCTTTTCAAGTGGGGGGGGGCCCCACAGCTCTAGTGAGGGAGAGGGGGGCAGACCCCCCAGGCTCCCCGTAGTTACGCCACTGCTTTGGGATGCATTTAAATTTGTTTTGCAACTTTGCAAGTTTACAGACCACTAATACCTCTAGCTCCATAACAATACAAAAATGCTTTTTAAGGTTGGATACTTATAATAAACATTTTGGAGCTGTATTGATGCTGAGAATAATGAGATGTGGCAAAAAAAATCGTGGAAATGTCCTAACTTGAAAGAAATTTCGCATAACACCCAGAGAGGCAGGCAGGCTCTGAGAGAGCGAGGCTCAGCCTCAGCGAGCGTCAAGCAGTGTTGCATGTTGAGAGCACGTGGTAACATCAGACGGCTGATGCGGCGTGACCCCGTGATGGTGAGTCACCGTCCCCCGGTATTTCAAGGCTCCAACACACATACTGACTCACTGCGAGCCGGGCACGAACCAGGACGAGAGGGTAAGGGTTCATGAACCATTCAGTGACCTTACTGCACCAGGTAAAGGGGCCAGGGCAAGATTAATACATTAGGCTATTGTGTTTATGCCTGTTTTGGGGCCTTGTGGGACAGTGCCAGAGTGGAGTGGGTTGGAGCCTTGGAGCTATGCCTACGGTAGCCTACCGTGAAAGAGTATAATAATAATAATAATAATAATAATAATAATAATAATAATAATAATAAATAATAATAATAATTGTTATTTTTATTAGGCTAAGTTTCAACATATTTACCCATATCTCAGAGATATGGGTAAATATGTTGAAACTTAGCCTAATAAAAATAACAATCATTATTATTATTATTATTATTATTATTATTATTATTATACTCTTTCACGGTAGGCTACCGTAGGCATAGCTCCAAGGCTCCAACCCACTCCACTCTGGCACTGTCCCACAAGGCCCCAAAACAGGCATAAACACAATAGCCTAATGTATTAATCTTGCCCTGGCCCCTTTACCTGGTGCAGTAAGGTCACTGAATGGTTCATGAACCCTTACCCTCTCGTCCTGGTTCGTGCCCGGCTCGCAGTGAGTCAGTATGTGTAGCTTGAATAGTGAGATATTATCTCACTATTCAAGCTACAAAAGTGTTGAGACCACTATTGAAAACAACAGAAAATTCTGTGAGATATAGTATTCGAATCAAACTGGCAGTGAAAGTTTGTACTAACTTATTTATTATCGTTGGTACTGTATTTCCATTTTCACCCTTTTCATATTTTTTTCGTTATATAGTTTGACTTGACTGTTACTTAGTTACTTAACGGCAGCAGCCACAAAACGGTAACAACTTACAACGACAGCTATCAATAAAGGACTATCTTTTTTTTTCATCACTCTGAAGGATGCCAGTTTCAATTTTATTGTTTCAGTGAAAATAGGTAAAGCTTTGTTGAGTTAATTCCTTCTCATTCTCACAAGGAGTGTAACATGAAGCGAGCCGGGAGTGAGAGGAAGATCACCTCGTTCTTCAAGACAAAAGTGATCCAGAAGAGTGATGATGGTGACCATGACAGCAATGAGCCCGAGAAACATCCAGGCACTTCAACAGCTGTCGAAGCTGACGTTGCCGTTAAGGAGCATGAGGACAAGGAGCTCTCTTCTACTCCAAATTTAGAGCGGATGCCGAGGAGTACTTCCACGCTGTGTTCGTGAAAGCCAAAGATCTTCTAGTTGAAGTGGGCTCAGCTCACGATGACGTCCCTATTCCCGGAGTCTGTGCACGACAGACACAACGCGCGAATGTCCCAGCGGCATCTGCTGAGGAGTACTATCGGCGCTCGGTGTATATTCCGTTCGTTGACCATGTGATCGCTGAGTTGAAGAGCAGATTTGATGATGACACTGTGCCCGTTGCTCTCCGATTGAAGGAGCTGCTCAAAGGCTCAAAAGCAAACGTGGATGCTGTTCTTAAAGCCACTAAACTCTACGAAAGTGACGTTGAGTCACTTTTGCTCGTGCAGACGGAAACACAGCGGTGGACATGTTCCGCTCCGGCCTTCGAATCTGTCAAGAAAGCAAAGGAATACGCTGAGGCCCGTAGGTTTCCGAACATCGCGAAGCTCCTTACCATCCTACTGACCCTGCCAGTCTCAAATGCAGAAGCCGAACGATCGTTCTCAGCCCTGAAACGCCTGAAGACATACTTGAGGAGCACCATAGGTCAGGATCGCCTCAACGGCCTCGCACTACTCGCCGTCCATAACGATGTACATGTTCCTGTTGATCGTGTGATCAACAAGTTTGCGGAAAGGAACCGCCGTCTTCTCTTTGCTTAGGCTGCAGTGTGATTAATCCTTTCAGTGTAATAACCTTTGCATGTTACTTTTAAGCCTACTATTATAGGTAATATTATAAAGTATAATGCTTACTGTCTTAAGCACGTGGATATATATATATATATATATATATATATATATATATATATATATATATATATATATATATATATATATATATATATACATTTTTTTTTTATTTTTTATTATCACACCGGCCGATTCCCACCAAGGCAGGGTGGCCCGAAAAAGAAAAACTTTCACCATCATTCACTCCATCACTGTCTTGCCAGAAGGGTGCTTTACACTACAGTTTTTAAACTGCAACATTAACACCCCTCCTTCAGAGTGCAGGCACTGTACTTCCCATCTCCAGGACTCAAGTCCGGCCTGCCGGTTTCCCTGAATCCCTTCATAAATGTTACTTTGCTCACACTCCAACAGCACGTCAAGTATTAAAAACCATTTGTCTCCATTCACTCCTATCAAACACGCTCACGCATGCCTGCTGGAAGTCCAAGCCCCTCGCACACAAAACCTCCTTTACCCCCTCCCTCCAACCCTTCCTAGGCCGACCCCTACCCCGCCTTCCTTCCACTACAGACTGATACACTCTTGAAGTCATTCTGTTTCGCTCCATTCTCTCTACATGTCCGAACCACCTCAACAACCCTTCCTCAGCCCTCTGGACAACAGTTTTGGTAATCCCGCACCTCCTCCTAACTTCCAAACTACGAATTCTCTGCATTATATTCACACCACACATTGCCCTCAGACATGACATCTCCACTGCCTCCAGCCTTCTCCTCGCTGCAACATTCATCACCCACGCTTCACACCCATATAAGAGCGTTGGTAAAACTATACTCTCATACATTCCCCTCTTTGCCTCCAAGGACAAAGTTCTTTGTCTCCACAGACTCCTAAGTGCACCACTCACTCTTTTTCCCTCATCAATTCTATGATTCACCTCATCTTTCATAGACCCATCCGCTGACACGTCCACTCCCAAATATCTGAATACGTTCACCTCCTCCATACTCTCTCCCTCCAATCTGATATTCAATCTTTCATCACCTAATCTTTTTGTTATCCTCATAACCTTACTCTTTCCTGTATTCACCTTTAATTTTCTTCTTTTGCACACCCTACCAAATTCATCCACCAATCTCTGCAACTTCTCTTCAGAATCTCCCAAGAGCACAGTGTCATCAGCAAAGAGCAGCTGTGACAACTCCCACTTTGTGTGTGATTCTTTATCTTTTAACTCCACGCCTCTTGCCAAGACCCTCGCATTTACTTCTCTTACAACCCCATCTATAAATATATTAAACAACCACGGTGACATCACACATCCTTGTCTAAGGCCTACTTTTACTGGGAAAAAATTTCCCTCTTTCCTACATACTCTAACTTGAGCCTCACTATCCTCGTAAAAACTCTTCACTGCTTTCAGTAACCTACCTCCTACACCATACACTTGCAACATCTGCCACATTGCCCCCCTATCCACCCTGTCATACGCCTTTTCCAAATCCATAAATGCCACAAAGACCTCTTTAGCCTTATCTAAATACTGTTCACTTATATGTTTCACTGTAAACACCTGGTCCACACACCCCCTACCTTTCCTAAAGCCTCCTTGTTCATCTGCTATCCTATTCTCCGTCTTACTCTTAATTCTTTCAATTATAACTCTACCATACACTTTACCAGGTACACTCAACAGGCTTATCCCCCTATAATTTTTGCACTCTCTTTTATCCCCTTTGCCTTTATACAAAGGAACTATGCATGCTCTCTGCCAATCCCTAGGTACCTTACCCTCTTCCATACATTTATTAAATAATTGCACCAACCACTCCAAAACTATATCCCCACCTGCTTTTAACATTTCTATCTTTATCCCATCAATCCCGGCTGCCTTACCCCCTTTCATTTTACCTACTGCCTCACGAACTTCCCCCACACTCACAACTGGCTCTTCCTCACTCACATATATATTTTTTTTTTTTTCAACAAGTTGGTCGTCTCCCACCGAGGCAGGGTGACCCAAAAAAGAAAGAAAATCCCCAAAAAGAAAATACTTTCATCATCATTCAACACTTTCACCACACTCACACATTATCACTGCTTTTGCAGAGGTGCTCAGAATACAACAGTTTAGAAGCATATACGTATAAAGATACACAACACATCCCTCTAAACTGCCAATATCCCAAACCCCTCCTTTAAAGTGCAGGCATTGTACTTCCCATTTCCAGGACTCAAGTCCGACTATAAGAAAATAACCAGTTTCCCTGAATCCCTTCACTAAATATTATCCTGCTCACACTCCAACAGATCGTCAGGTCCCAAGTATCATTCGTCTCCATTCACTCCTATCTAACACTCTCATGCACGCTTGCTGGAAGTCCAAGCCCCTCGCCCACAAAACCTCCTTTACCCCCTCTTTCCAACCCTTTCGAGGACGACCCCTACCCCTCTTTCCTTCCCCTACAGATTTATATGCTTTCCATGTCATTCTACTTTGATCCATTCTCTCTAAATGACCAAACCACCTCAACAACCCCTCTTCTGCCCTCTGACTAATGCTTTTATTAACTCCACACCTTCTCCTAATTTCCACACTCCGAATTTTCTGCATAATATTTACACCACACATTGCCCTTAGACAGGACATCTCCACTGCCTCCGTCTCCTCGCTGCTGCATTTACCACCCAAGCTTCACATCCATATAAGAGTGTTGGTACTACTATACTTTCATACATTCCCTTCTTTGCCTCCATAGATAACGATTTTTGACTCCACATATACCTCAACGCACCACTCGCCATTTTTCCCTCATCAATTCTATGATTAACCTCATCCTTCATAAATCCATCCGCCGACACGTCAACTCCCAAGTATCTGAAAACTTTCACTTCTTCCATACTCCTCCTCCCCAATTTGATATCCAATTTTTCTTTATCTAAATCATTTGATACCCTCATCACCTTACTCTTTTCTATGTTCACTTTCAACTTTCTACCTTTACACACATTCTCAAACTCATCCACTAACCTTTGCAATTTTTCTTTAGACTCTCCCATAAGCACAGTATCATCAGCAAAAAGTAACTGTGTTAATTCCCATTTTGAATTTGATTCCCCATAATTTAATCCCACCCCTCTCCCGAACACCCTAGCATTTACTTCTTTTATAACCCCATCTATAAATATATTAAATAACCATGGTGACATTACACATCCCTGTCTAAGACCTACTTTTACCGGGAAGTATTCTCCCTCTCTTCTACACACCCTAACCTGAGCCTCACTATCCTCATAAAAGCTCTTTACAGCATTTAGTAACTTACCACCTATTCCATAAACTTGCAACATCTGCCACATTGCTCCTCTATCCACTCTATCATATGCCTTTTCTAAATCCATAAATGCAATAAAAACTTCCCTACCTTTATCTAAATACTGTTCACATATATGTTCACATATATGCGCAGTGTTGACGTGTACTTGGCTCTGTGAAGACCTGTTTGCGCGCTCTCTAGAATTGAAGCAAGATGCCCTCCATCGAGCAACTTTACCAACAGCTTAAGGAAGAATTGAGGTTGGCAAATATGGAAATTAGGCGACTGACCGAGGAAAACAAAAAGATTCGGAGTAGTCCTCCTGTTTTGAGTCCTCAGGTCAAGAAGGGAAACTGGTCAGTGGCTGGACAGCAGGGAAAGAAGTTGACGATCAAGAAGATGAATGGAAAGGTAGAAACGATGAAGAAGAAAGAGACTGCCGTGGAAACTGTTGTGGAAACATCCAATACATTCTCAGTGCTACCCGACGAATGTGAGTCGACTACTGGGAACGACACGACGAAAGACATTAAGGAAGGTAAGAATATTGTTGTTGTTGGGGATAGCCAAGTTAGGTATATGGATAGGGCATTCTGCTTGAAGGACAGGAGTAGGAGACAGAGAGTTTGCTTTCCTGGGGCTGGGATGGAGGATATTGTTAGCCGTCTGGATGACATCATGAGAGGTAATGGGAGCAATCCTATTATCTGTCTCAGTGCTGGTGGCAACGATGTTGGCAGACGTAGGAGTGAGGACCTGATTAGCAGGTATAGGTCAGCAATAGAAATAATTAGAAGTAAGGGTGGGAACCCTCTCATATGTGGTATTTTGCCGAGGAGGGAAGTTGGAAATGAATGGTTGTCCAGGGCAATTGGTGTCAATTGCTGGCTGGACAAATACTGTAAGGAAAATGCGGTAACATTCATTGACAACTGGGACCTCTTCTATGGCAGAAATGACATGTATGCTAGGGATGGGGTTCACTTATCTAGGTGTGGGGTGGGAGCACTGGCAACTGCAGTGGAGGGAGCAGTTAGGACTTTAAACTAGGAATAGTTAGTGGTATGGGTTTTGGCAGGAAAACAGTGAAGTCCCAGTGTAGTAATATTACGAGTTCTAGGGGAACTAGTAATAATAAGAACGAGATAGATATTGAAAAGCCAGGGACCTTGGGAGATAAGGACAGTAATAGGTTTAGTAGAAAAATAGAAATGAGCAGGAAGGGTAAAGAGAAAGGAGAGTCTTTCAATGTTTATTATGCTAATTGCCGTAGTGCTAGGAATAAGATGGACGAGTTGAGATTAGTTGCTAGTGTAGGTAACATTGATGTATTTGCCTTAACTGAGACGTGGTTTAATTCAAAAAGTCGGGACATGCCTGCGGAATGTCATATTCAGGGTTTTAAATTGTTCCAAGAAGATAGAAGTATTGGGAGGGGGGGGTGGGGTGGCATTGTATGTCCGAGATCGCTTGAACTGTTGCATAAAAACGGGTATTAAGTCTGAAGTAACACATACAGAGTCTGTTTGGATAGAATTTTCAGAGGGGCATGAAAAACTGATTTTAGGAGTGATATACCGTCCCCCAAACTTAGATAGGGACCAAGGGAAACTACTATGGGAGGAAATTGTTAAGGCCACAAGGCACGATAATGTAGTAATTCTAGGAGACTTTAACTTTAGTCATGTTGATTGGAATTTCTTGACTGGGAATTTAGAATCATACGACTTCTTAGAAGTATTTCAGGATTGTTTTTTGAAGCAGTTTGTGACAGAACCTACAAGGGGAAATAACCTGCTTGACTTAGTTATGGCAAACAATGAATCCCTTGTTAATAATTTAGAAATTTCAGAGGAACTGGGTGCTAGCGACCACAAATCAATTACATTTAGCATTGAATGGAAGTACGATAGTAGCGATAACTCAGTAACAGTCCCAGATTTTCGCTTAGCAGATTACGATGGGCTTAGAGAACACTTATCATCTGTTGACTGGGGTAACGAAGAGAGCTATCAATATGACAGTTTTCTGAACACTATACATGCTGCTCAAAGAGCGTTTATCCCATATAAAGAAATTAGATCAAATAGAAATGACCCAAAATGGATGAATAATAGGCTCAAATATCTACTAGGGCATAAGAAAGAAATTTATAGGCGTATCAAAAGAGGTGAGGGTCATCTTATGAATCAGTATATTGACATTAAGAGGGACATTAAAAAGGGGATAAGAAAAGCTAAAAGGGACTATGAAATTAAAGTTGCTAGGGATTCTAAAACTAACCCAAAAAGTTTTTTCCAGGTCTATAGAACAAAAGTTAGAGATAAGATAGGTCCCCTTAAAAATAACTATGGGCACCTTACTGACAAAGAGAATGAAATGTGCTTGATTTTAAATAATTATTTTCTCTCAGTTTTTACACAGGAAGACACTAACAATATTCCAGTAATTAATTTTTACAGTGGGCTAGAAGAAGATAAATTATGTAACATCACAGTCACTAGTGAAATGGTTGTGAAGCAGATAGACAGACTGAAGCAAAATAAGTCGCCGGGTCCTGATGAGGTTTTTTCAAGGGTTCTTAAGGAATGCAAAATGGAACTCTGTGAACCATTAACTAATATTTTTAATTTATCTCTTCAAACAGGTGTAGTGTCTGATATGTGGAAGATGGCTAATGTAATTCCTATTTTTAAAACAGGGGACAAGTCGTTACCGTCAAATTACCGCCCAATAAGCCTGACCTCAATTGTAGGCAAATTGCTAGAGTCAATTATAGCTGAGATTATAAGAAGCCATCTCGATAAGCATAGTTTGATTAATGATACTCAGCATGGATTCACAAGAGGCCGGTCTTGTCTAACTAATTTATTAACTTTCTTCAGTAAAGCTTTTGAGGCTGTTGACCACAATAAAGAATTTGATATTATTTACTTAGATTTTAGTAAGGCTTTTGATAGAGTTCCGCACCATAGACTGTTAAAGAAAGTGGCAGCTCATGGCATTGGGGGAAAAGTGCTCTCGTGGATCGAGTCATGGCTCACTGACAGGAAGCAGAGAGTGTCCATAAATGGGGTTAAGTCCGAGTGGGGATCTGTAACAAGTGGCGTTCCACAGGGATCAGTCTTGGGCCCGTTGTTGTTTATAATATATATCAATGATCTTGATGAGGGAATTACTAGTGATATGAGCAAATTCGCCGATGACACAAAGATAGGTAGGATAATTGATTCAAACGTAGATGTTATGGAACTTCAGGAGGATTTAAACAAACTCTATTCTTGGTCAGAAAAGTGGCAGATGCAGTTCAATGTAGATAAATGCAAGGTTCTGAAGCTTGGGAGTGCCCATAACCCTAGTACTTATAAGTTAAATGATGTAGAACTTAGCCATACAGATTGCGAAAAGGACTTGGGGGTTATGGTGAGCAGCAACCTTAAACCAAGACAGCAATGCCTAAGCGTACGTAATAAGGCAAATAGATTACTGGGATTTATATCAAGAAGTGTAAGCAACAGAAGTCCAGAGGTCATACTGCAGCTTTATACATCATTAGTAAGGCCTCACCTAGATTATGCAGCTCAATTCTGGTCTCCGTATTACAAAATGGACATAAATTCGTTAGAAAACATTCAGCGTAGGATGACTAAATTAATACATAGCATTAGAAATCTTCCTTATGAAGAAAGATTGAAGACTCTTAAGTTACATTCACTTGTTAGACGAAGAATGAGGGGAGACCTGATCGAAGTGTATAAGTGGAAGATAGGTATTAATAAAGGGGATATTAATAAGGTCTTGAGGATGTCTCTCCAAGAGAGAACCCGCAGTAATGGATTTAAATTGGATAAGTTTAGAGTTAGAAAGGACATAGGAAAGTATTGGTTTGGAAATAGGGTTGTTGATGAGTGGAACAGTCTACCTAGTTGGGTTATTGAGGCTGGGACTTTGGGTAGTTTCAAATCTAGGTTGGATAAGTACATGAGTGGGAGGGGTTGGATTTGAGTGGGACTTTCACATCAGAGCTTATTTCTTGGATGGCATTGAAGATTGGGTTGGGCAGTTGTTTTGTTAGTGGGATGAATTGTAAAGGACCTGCCTAGTATGGGCCAGCAGGCCTCCTGCAGTGTTCCTCCTTTCTTATGTTCTTATGTTCTATGTTCAATGTAAACACTTGATCTACACATCCCCTACCCACTCTGAAGCCTCCTTGCTCATCCGCAATTCTACATTCTGTCTTACCTCTAATTCTTTCAATTATAACTCTACCGTATACTTTTCCTGGTATACTCAGTAAACTTATTCCTCTATAATTTTTACAATCTCTTTTGTCCCCTTTCCCTTTATATAAAGGGACTATACATGCTCTCCGCCAATCCCTAGGTACCTTCCCCTCTTTCATACATTTATTAAACAAAAGTACCAACCACTCCAACACTATATCCCCCCCTGCTTTTAACATTTCTGTCATTATCCCATCAGTTCCAGCTGCTTTACCCCCTTTCATTCTACGTAATGCCTCACGTACCTCCACCACACTTACATTCTGCTCTTCTTCACTCCTAAAAGATGGTATACCTCCCTGGCCAGTGCATGAAATTACCGCCTCCCTTTCTTCCTCAACATTTAAAAGTTCCTCAAAATATTCTCGCCATCTACCTAATACCTCCCTCTCCCCATCTACTAACTCCCCTACTCTGTTTTTAATGGACAAATCCATACTTTCCCTAGGCTTTCTTAACTTGTTTAACTCACTCCAAAATTTTTTCTTATTTTCATTAAAATTTCTTGACAGTGCCTCTCCCACTCTTTCATCTGCTCTTCTTTTGCACTCTCTCACCACTCTCTTCACCTTTCTTTTACTCTCCATATACTCTGCTCTTCTTGTAACACTTCTGCTTTGTAAAAAAATCTCGTAAGCTACCTTTTTCTCTTTTATCACACCCTTTACTTCATCATTCCACCAATCACACCTCTTTCCTCCTGCCCCCACCCTCCTATAACCACAAACTTCTGCCCGACATTCTAATACTGCATTTTTAAAACTATTCCAACCCTCTTCAACCCCCCCACTACTCATCTTTGCACTAGCCCACCTTTCTGCCAATAATCGCTTATATCTCGCCCGAACTTCCTCCTCCCTTAGTTTATACACTTTCACCTCCATCTTACTTGTTGTTGCCACCTTCCTCTTTTCCCATCTACCTCTTATTCTAACTGTAGCTACAACTAAATTATGATCTGATATATCAGTTGCCCCTCTATAAACATGTACATCCTGGAGCCTACCCATCAACCTTTTATCCACCAATACATAATCTAACAAACTACGTACTTTCATTACGTGCTACATCATACCTTGTATATTTATTTATCCTCTTTTTCATAAAATATGTATTACTTATTACCAAATTTCTTTCTAAACATAGCTCAATTAAAGGCTCCCCATTTACATTTACCCCTGGCACCCCAAATTTACCTACTACTCCCTCCATAACATTTTTACCCACTTTAGCATTGAAATCCCCAACCACCATTACTCTCACACTTGATTCAAAACTCCCCACGCATTCACTCAACATTTCCCAGAATCTCTCTCTCTCCTCTACACTTCTCTCTTCTCCAGGTGCATATACGCTTACTATAACCCACTTTTCACATCCAATCTTTATTTTACTCCACATAATCCTTGAATTTATGCATTTGTAGTCCCTCTTTTCCTGCCATAGCTTATCCTTCAACATTATTGCTACTCCTTCTTTAGCTCTAACTCTATTTGAAACCCCTGACCTAATCCCATTTATTCCTCTCCATTGAAACTCTCCCACCCCCTTCAGCTTTGTTTCACTTAAAGCCAGGACATCCAGTTTCTTCTCATTCATAACATCCACAATCATCTCTTTCTTATCATCTGCACAACATCCACGCACATTCAGACTTCCCACTTTGACAATTTTCTTCTTCTTATTCTTTTTAGTAATCTTTACAGGAAAAGGGGTTACTAGCCCATTGTTCCCGGCATTTTTGTTGACTTTTACAACACGCATGGCTTACGGAGGAAAGATTCTTATTCCACTTCCCCATGGATATAAAAGGAAAAGTAATAAGACCAAGAACTATTAAGATAAAATCAAAGAAAACTCAGATGAGTGTGTATAAATAAACATGTACATGTATGTGTAGTGTGACCTAAGTGTAAGTAGAAGTAGCAAGACGTACCTGTAATCTTGCATATATATATATATATATATATATATATATATATTTTATTTTTTTTTATTATCACACTGGCCGATTCCCACCAAGGCAGGGTGGCCCGAAAAAGAAAAACTTTCACCATCATTCACTCCATCACTGTCTTGCCAGAAGGGTGCTTTACACTACAGTTTTTAAACTGCAACATTAACACCCCTCCTTCAGAGTGCAGGCACTGTACTTCCCATCTCCAGGACTCAAGTCCGGCCTGCCGGTTTCCCTGAACCCCTTCATAAATGTTACTTTGCTCACACTCCAACAGCACGTCAAGTATTAAAAACCATTTGTCTCCATTCACTCCTATCAAACACGCTCATGCATACCTGCTGGAAGTCCAAGCCCCTCGCACACAAAACCTCCTTTACCCCCTCTCTCCAACCTTTCCTAGGCCGACCCCTACCCCGCCTTCCTTCCGCTACAGACTGATACACTCTTGAAGTCATTCTGTTTCGCTCCATTCTCTCTACATGTCCGAACCACCTCAACAACCCTTCCTCAGCCCTCTGGACAACAGTTTTGGTAATCCCGCACCTCCTCCTAACTTCCAAACTACGAATTCTCTGCATTATATTCACACCACACATTGCCCTCAGACATGACATCTCCACTGCCTCCAGCCTTCTCCTCGCTGCAACATTCATCACCCATGCTTCACACCCATATAAGAGCATTGGTAAAACTATACTCTCATACATTCCCCTCTTTGCCTCCAAGGACAAAGTTCTTTGTTTCCACAGACTCCTAAGTGCACCACTCACTCTTTTTCCCTCATCAATTCTATGATTCACCTCATCTTTCATAGACCCATCCGCTGACACGTCCACTCCCAAATATCTGAATACATTCACCTCCTCCATACTCTCTCCCTCCAATCTGATATTCAGTCTTTCATCACCTAATCTTTTTGTTATCCTCATAACCTTACTCTTTCCTGTATTCACCTTTAATTTTCTTCTTTTGCACACCCTACCAAATTCATCCACCAATCTCTGCAACTTCTCTTCAGAATCTCCCAAGAGCACAGTGTCATCAGCAAAGAGCAGCTGTGACAACTCCCACTTTGTGTGTGATTCTTTATCTTTTAACTCCACGCCTCTTGTCAAGACCCTCGCATTTACTTCTCTTACAACCCCATCTATAAATATATTAAACAACCACGGTGACATCACACATCCTTGTCTAAGGCCTACTTTTACTGGGAAATAATTTCCCTCTTTCCTACATACTCTAACTTGATCCTCACTATCCTCGTAAAAACTCTTCACTGCTTTCAGTAACCTACCTCCTACACCATACACTTGCAACATCTGCCACATTGCCCCCCTATCCACCCTGTCATATGCCTTTTCCAAATCCATAAATGCCACAAAGACCTCTTTAGCCTTATCTAAATACTGTTCACTTATATGTTTCACTGTAAACACCTGGTCCACACACCCCCTACCTTTCCTAAAGCCTCCTTGTTCATCTGCTATCCTATTCTCCGTCTTACTCTTAATTCTTTCAATAATAACTCTACCATACACTTTACCAGGTATACTCAACAGACTTATCCCCCTATAATTTTTACACTCTCTTTTATCCCCTTTGCCTTTATACAAAGGAACTATGCATGCTCTCTGCCAATCCCTAGGTACCTTACCCTCTTCCATACATTTATTAAATAATTGCACCAACAACTCCAAAACTATATCCCCACCTGCTTTTAACATTTCTATCTTTATCCCATCAATCCCGGCTGCCTTACCCCCTTTAATTTTACCTACTGCCTCACGAACTTCCCCCACACTCACAACTGGCTCTTCCTCACTCCTACAAGATGTTATTCCTCCTTGCCCTATACACGAAATCACAGCTTCCCTATCTTCATCAACATTTAACAATTCCTCAAAATATTCCCTCCATCTTCCCAATACCTCTAACTCTCCATTTAATAACTCTCCTCTCCTATTTTTAACTGACAAATCCATTTGTTCTCTAGGCTTTCTTAACTTGTTAATCTCACTCCAAAACTTTTTCTTATTTTCAACCAAATTTGTTGATAACATCTCACCCACTCTCTCATTTGCTCTCTTTTTACATTGCTTCACCACTCTCTTAACCTCTCTCTTTTTCTCCATATACTCTTCCCTCCTTGCATCACTTCTACTTTGTAAAAACTTCTCATATGCTAACATTTTCTCCCTTACTACTCTCTTTACATCATCATTCCACCAATCGCTCCTCTTCCCTCCCGCACCCACTTTCCTGTAACCACAAACTTCTGCTGAACACTCTAACACTACATTTTTAAACCTACCCCATACCTCTTCGACCCCATTGCCTATGCTCTCATTAGCCCATCTATCCTCCAATAGCTGTTTATATCTTTCCCTAACTGCCTCCTCTTTTAGTTTATAAACCTTCACCTCTCTCTTCCCTGAAGCTTCTATTCTCCTTGTATCCCATCTACCTTTTACTCTCAGTGTAGCTACAACTAGAAAGTGATCTGATATATCTGTGGCCCCTCTATAAACATGTACATCCTGAAGTCTACTCAACAGTCTTTTATCTACCAATACATAATCCAACAAACTACTGTCATTTCGCCCTACATCATATCTTGTATACTTATTTATCCTCTTTTTCTTAAAATATGTATTACCTATAACTAAACCCCTTTCTATACAAAGTTCAATCAAAGGGCTCCCATTATCATTTACACCTGGCACCCCAAACTTACCTACCACACCCTCTCTAAAAGTTTCTCCTACTTTAGCATTCAGGTCCCCTACCACAATTACTCTCTCACTTGGTTCAAAGGCTCCTATACATTCACTTAACATCTCCCAAAATCTCTCTCTCTCCTCTGCATTCCTCTCTTCTCCAGGTGCATACACGCTTATTATGACCCACTTCTCGCATCCAACCTTTACTTTAATCCACATAATTCTTGAATTTACACATTCATATTCTCTTTTCTCCTTCCATAACTGATCATTTAACATTACTGCTACCCCTTCCTTTGCTCTAACTCTCTCAGATACTCCAGATTTAATCCCATTTATTTCCCCCCACTGAAACTCTCCTACCCCCTTCAGCTTTGTTTCGCTTAGGGCCAGGACATCCAACTTCTTTTCATTCATAACATCAGCAATCATCTGTTTCTTGTCATCCGCACTACATCCACGCACATTTAAGCATCCCAGTTTTATAAAGTTTTTCTTCTTCTCTTTTTTAGTAAGTGTCTACAGGAGAAGGGGTTACTAGCCCATTGCTCCCGGCATTTTAGTCGCCTCATACGACACGCATGGCTTACGGAGGAAAGATTCTTTTCCACTTCCCCATATATATATATATATATATACACACACATATATATATATATATATATATATATATATATATATATATATATATATATACATATATATATATTCTACATTTAAGTTAATGTCTAATGTAAAAGTCTCTAGCTATTAAATTCTTACTTTCAATAAAGTTTTAATAAGATACAAAATTCCTCACATTGTAAGGTCAGTGTTTTTTTTTCTCAGAAAAATCGGCCCTCTCATTTGGATCCGAAGAGAAACACTGGCACCTAGAGCAGATGGTTATGCCCATTCATTTAGGTCAGTCCGCCAGTAATTAACAAATAAGAATCCCGTTAGTGGAGAAACGGTAATGCTAATGCTCTTTAAACAACCGAAAATTCTGCCGTCGGGCCCCCCCCAAACTTTGTTCCTAGATCTGCCCTTGGACAGGAACGCCCCTTTGTAAAGCCATGCTGAGATTCATTGATCAATTTATGCCTTTCGAGATGGCTACGGATTGCTTCAGCAATTATTGATTCCATAAATTTTCCCACTATGGAGGTAAGGCTTATTGGTCTATAGTTCGAAGCTAAGGACCTGTCATCTGCCTTGTAAATAGGTATTACATTTGCCATTTTCCACTTGTCAGGCACTATGCCAGTTTGTAGTGATACATTGAAAAGATTAGCCAAGGGTATGCTAAGTTCCTCTTTACATTCCTTTAACACCCTTGCAAACAGTTCATCAGGGCCTGGGGATTTGTTAGGTTTTAACCCTTTGACTGTCGTGGCCATATATATACGTCTTACGAGGTACCGTGTTTGACGAATATATATACTCAAATTCTAGCGGCTTCAAATCAAACAGGAGAAAGCTGGTAGGCCCACATGTGAGAGAATGGGTATGTGTGGTCAGTGTGCACCATATAAAAAAAATCCTGGAGCACGCAGTGCATAATGAGAAAAAAAACTCCGACCGTTTCTTTTAATTAAAATGCCGACTTTGTGGTCTATTTTCGTATAGTATTTATGGTTGTATTCTCGTTTTCTTGGTCTCGTTTGATAGAATGGAAAACATATTATAGAAATAGATGTGATTTTGATTGATTTTCCTATAAAAAGAACCTAGAAATGGAGCTCAAAGTATGGGAAATGTTTGATTTTTGCCAATGTTCAAAAGTAAACAAATGATGCCATTGTCCAATAAATGTCCAACTAGCCCTTCTGATATGCAGTCATGAATGGGTTGATGTTATTTATACAATTATTACAGTATTGCAGTAGTCTGCATAATAGTAAGTCTTCTATTTTTTGTTTGAATAAAAATTCAAAATAGAAAGCAAGAGTAATATCAGAGGGGCCTGGAGACATGACTGATGAGCAAAGAAAATGTTATTTTAGAGCCAGGAATGTCTGCATTGTTCATTCTGGACCTTATTTTGAAATTGTCATATTTTTTAGTTTTCGTGAAATTGGCCAAATTGCAAATTTCTGACCACATTATTAGGTAGTTCAAATCGGTAAATGGGCAGTTTCTTGTACTCAATCGATAGAAAAAATGGAGTTCTAAAGAGATAGCTATGAGTTTGGGCAACTGGAACAATGAAATTAGCCGAAAATAAGGCTCAAAATGGGCGAAATCGCCGATTTGTAAACAGCGCCGAAGTCGCTAACTTCGCGAGAGCATAATTCCGTCAGTTTTCCATCAAATTTCGTTTTTTTGGTGTCATTACAATCGGGAAAAGATTCTCTATCATTTCATAAGAAAAAATAATTTTTTTTTTTTTTTTAAATTTTGCGACGCCAGGAGACACCTCAGGATAGGGGGTTGCGACAGTCAAAGGGTTAATTTCTCTATTTGTCTGAGGACCATGTTACTAGTTACCGCAATCGTGCATAGTTTATTATCGTCCTGTTCTTCATAATCTATTTCTGGAATTTCGATAGTATCTTCCTGAGTAAAAACTGA
This sequence comes from Cherax quadricarinatus, assembly GCF_038502225.1. Taxonomy (NCBI): domain Eukaryota; kingdom Metazoa; phylum Arthropoda; class Malacostraca; order Decapoda; family Parastacidae; genus Cherax; species Cherax quadricarinatus. Next base: position 2,276,640 of record NC_091334.1, on the reverse strand, counting down.
GAGGAAGTAAGAATTGAAAATTTCACACATTTCCTTATCACTGCCAGTGATTTGACCTGAGTTACTCTTAAGTGGGCCTATCTTGTCCCTAATCTTACCTCTGTATACCTGAAAGAACCCTTTTGGGTTAGTCTTCGAATCCTTTGCGACCTGAGCCTCATAATCCTTTTTGCTTTTCATATTCTTATTCACTTTCTTTACCACAGGGGTGCCACTAGCAAGTTTCTTTGGGCCCATGGTAGCTTATTTCACAGTCCCACAAGCACCAAACACATTTAATTAATTGTAAAATGTTTGAATGAGACCGCAGGATAGTGTTCACTCAAGCATCAACAAAGCCAGACTGGCTCACAGCGCCTGCGCGGGGACGCGGACAGAGTGGGCTGACGGACAGGTCCAGTACCCGGCGGTTCAAAAATAGGGGTGAGTTCGATAATAGGGACAAAGTTGGTTCAAAAAAAAAAAGGTCGATTTTTGAAGAGTTTGATAAGCGATACGTTCGAAATTTGAGGCTCCACTGTACTTCCCATGCTGAGGGTAAGAAGGGTTTACTTTCCTACCTGTGGTATGATAAACTGGATAAAGTACAGTGGACCCTCAGTTATCGGCCATTCCAGATATCGGACAATTTTTGGCTGAAATTCTATTCCAGTTATCGGCTGTTATTTCGGTTATCAGCCATACTGGACGCATCCACCCACCACTCCGTCACGTTCCTGAATCAGTTTGGCTGTGTTTCTGGGCGAGTGAGGAAGCCTCCGTGCATTCATTCAAACATTTCGCTATGATCCATTGTTTTTTATGGCTACTGGTTGAGTGCAACTGCAAATAAGCAACCATGGGCCCAAAGGAAGTTCCTAGTAAAGTTCCTTTGGTAAGGAAAGTGAGAAAAATGATAGAATTCAAGGCAGGCAGGCATAGAGGCAAAGAGTGTAGGAGGCATGCAGGGAGTGTAGCAGGAAGGCAGGGAGTGTAGCAGGCATGCAGGGAGTGTAGCAGGCATGCAGGGAGTGAGGCAGGAATGCAGGGAGTGAGGCAGGAAGGCAGGGAGTGTAGTAGGCATGCAGGGAGTGTAGCAGACATGCAGGGAGTGTAGCAGACATGCAGGGAGTGTAGCAGACATGCAGGAAGTGGACAGTTTTTTTGTGCGACAGGGGTGCAGTGACTCTCAAGCTGGTCCTAGTGGCAGTAACAGACAAAGAAGGGAAGTAACCCCTCCTCGCCTACTTCCATATTCCAACAAGAGTCTTCAATTAAGGTATGTAATGCTTATTTATTAGTAAAATAGGTGCTTTATATTTCTTTCTCATTGTTTTGTGTATGTAAAACTATAGTTAATCTTTAAAAATGTATTTTTTGCTTATATTTTTGGGTGTCTGGAACGAATTAATTGTATTTACATTAATTCTTATGGGAAATATTTTGGTTTTCGGCCATTTCGGTTTTAAGCTGACCTTCTGGAACAGACTATGGCCGATAACCGAGGGTCCACTGTACATCGTAAAAATATGATACGCTGTGTGGAATTTATTTCCATTTCACTGTTTCCATACTGCCCACTGTATTCCACAATATACTGCATCTGCTAATATGTAATTTTCAAAGTAACAGTTTAAGAAAAAGTCAAAATCAAAGATGTCTGAAGCATGACCAACCTGCATAAACCATATTAGATGATCAGAAGAGGCATCTAAGCTCACATAGCCTGACTCTGTATGTCTGTTCTTAGTAATGTGGCTTTTATCAGGTGGATCAGCCACATCAATGCTCAGTACCCGCACCACTTGTCCAACCAGCGATGCCCCTCCTAGGACTAATAAAGTCCACACTAATGTCCCAAGGCCAACACGCATGTCTGAAAATATAAAAGTTCACTTATTTGTTGCTCTATGGCTCAGCTCAGTTTTTAAGTTACATCTCCCAAATCCTTGGACCTTTTAATTCAAGTAGTCTGTTCCCATGTGAACAGTCAAATCCTCTAAGTATCTTGTACATCATAATGTCTCCCCTGGTCCTTCTCTCTTCTAAGGCCATTAGGTTCAGTTCAAACCATACCACGAGTGGGGTTTGAACCTGTAGTAACAGAGTCTCAAAACTCCAGACCGTCGCATTAGCCACTGGGCCAGCTAGCTTAAGATTCGTCCAACCAGGCATATTTCTACACCATAGGAAGGTTAGCATAGGCACCACTGTGTCCACAAATGCAAGTTTTTACAGATGAATCTCCCACTAGCATGGCCATGATGAACTCTAGCTCAAGTCCCCTTAAAGCCGTCAACATGACTCACGAAATCGTAATGACACGATTGCTAACAAACCATACCATGGGTGGGGTTTGAACCCGTAGAAAGAGAGTCTCAAAACTCCAGACCGTCGCGTTAGCCACTGGGCCAGCTAGCTTAATAAGATTCATCCAACTAGGTATATTTCTACACCATAGGAAGGTTAGCATTGGCACCACTGTGTCCGTGGTATGGTTTGTTTGCAATTGTGTCATTACGATTTTGTGAGTCATGTTGACGGCTTTGAGGGGATTTGAGCTAGAGTTCGTCACGGCCATGCTAGCGGAAGATTCGTCTGTAAAAACTTGCACTTGTGAACACAGTGGTGCCTTTGCTAACCTTCCTATGGTGTAGAAATATACCTAGTTGGACGAATCTTATTAAGCTAGCTGGCCCAGTGGCTAACGTGATGGTCTGGAGTTTTGAGACACTCTTACCATGGGTTCAAACCCCACCCATGGTATGGTTTGTTTGCAATCGTGTCATTACGATTTTGTGAGTCAGTTAGGTTCAGTTCCTTTAGTTTCTCCTTATAATTCAGTTCCTTCAATTCTGGGACAAGCCATACTGCAACCCTTTGGCTCTTCTTGAGTTCAGAACAAGGAATAATATAAAAGACAATACCATGGCTGGAATAACACACAAATAACCAGCACATAGGAGAGAAAAAATTATGACAACATTACAGTTTAACTTGAACCATTGACAAATCATACTGAAGTGAGAAAGGAAGAAGGCCAAAATATGTACAAGAGGGGGAGGGGTGAGGTGTCCCATAGCTTGATTGCTAGCACACTCAGCTCACACACTGAGGTCCAGGGATCAATCCCCAGTACGGTTGGAAAACATTAGGACATGTTTCCATAGGACACCTGCCATCCTGTTCACCCACCAGTTAAACAGGTAGCTGGGTCTTTGTCGACTGGTGTGGATCGCATCCTGGAACAAAACTGACCTAATTTTCCCAAAATGCTCTGCATAACAAGTGGCTTTCTATATACAGTGGAACCTCGGTTTACAAATGCTCCACCAAGCGAATTTTTCAGGATACGAACAGTCGCTCATGTCAATTTTCTGCTTCTGGATATGAACGAAATTTCAGGATGCAAACTTTCCCCTCAAGGGAGGTTCCTTTGTGAGGGGCTCTTGATCTTAGGAATTGGATCTGTGCTCCAGTTCCCTGAAGGAGGTTTTGTGGGCGAGGGTTTTGGACTTCCAGCAAGCGTGCGTGAGCGTGTTAGATAGGAGTGAATGGAAACGAATGGCATTTGGGACCTGACAAGCTGTTGGAGTGTGAGCAGGGTAATATTTAGTGAAGGGATTCAGGGAAATCAGTTATTTTTATACAGCCGGACTTGAGTCCTGGAAATGGGAAATGCAATGCCTGCACTTTAAAGGAGGGGTTTGGGATATTGGCAGTTTGGAGGGACATGTTGTGTATCTATATATGTATATGCTTCTAAATTGTTGTATTCTGAGCACCTCTGAAAAAACAGTGATTATGTGCTAATGAGGTGAAAGTGTTGAATGATGATGAAAGTAATTTCTTTTTGGGGATTTTCTTTCTTTTTGGGTCACCCTGCCTCGGTGGGAGACGGCCGACTTGTTAAAAAAAAAAATTATTATTATTATTATTATTATTATTATTATTATTATTATTATACATATGTACTACTGATAATAATCCACTGCAGCAGGCCTGTTGGCCCATACTAGGCAGGTCCTTCACAATCCATCTCACTAACAGTATATTTTTTGCCCAGGTCAATTTTCAATGCTACCCAAGTAATAAACTTTCATAATTCCATTTACTCATGTGCAAGTCCCACTCACATCCAATCCCTCTCACTCATGTATTTATCCAACACAAATCTGAAACTACCCAACGTTTTAGCCTCAATAACCATACTGGGCAGACTGTTTCGCTCATCAACATAAGAACATAAGGAGGAACACTGCAGCAGGCCTGTTGGCCCATACTTGGCAGGTCCTTCACAAACCCAACCCACTAACAGAGTAAGGAGGATATGGTATGGTGATACCGACATGATGTGGAAAAAGACACTTATGTACAGTTCAGAACATTTATTAAAGGGAACATTTCACCACGAGTGGCTTCTTCAGTCCTAATACAGAGAACATTAAGAGAACTTTTGCTTTATAGAGTTACTGACAGCAATTGGGGCAGCTTCTATGCATTTTCTTTGTCTTAAATCGTTTTCTTTAATCACTAATTTAGCACCACTGAATTTCAGGTGGTGTCCAACATCGTCCCTATGTTGAACACAGGCGTTTTTATTATTTGTTATATTTTTTTTTTTATTATCACACTGGCCGATTCCCACCAAGGCAGGGTGGCCCAAAAAAGAAAAACTTTCACCATCATTCACTCCATCACTGTCTTGCCAGAAGGGTGCTTTACACTACAGTTTTTAAACTGCAACATTAACACCCCTCCTTCAGAGTGCAGCACTGCGTTTTTATGGTCATCATTTCTGGAAGCACTTTTGTGTTCGGTGATCTTAATGTCCAGAGATCTGGCTGTTTCCCCCACATGTACTTTGTCACACCCCCAAAATGGTATAGTGTAAATTCCTGCACTTGTGCCAGAATCATGCTTGGGGTTTTGTTTCAGGTTCCTAATAGTAGTTTATGAGTTGGTAGATATTTTTGCCAGTTTTCTGTGAAACATTTCTGAAACGTTAGTAGCAACGTTGCTGACCAGTAAAATGATGCAACTTTGAGGCCTTTCTTCAACTTGATTGGTGTTGGTCTTGTTGAGGATATGTCTCGCACATTTCCTGCAGTCGCATATGAAGTGTAGGGGAAAGTGCAGTGAACTAAAAGAATGAGTGATGCATGTACATTCTCCTTCGAGAACTGTGGACTGGAAATTCTGTAGGCTTTCAGCCTACAGAATTCGCTTCACCACTCGTGATGAAACATTTCCTATAATAAATGTCCTGAACTGTATGCAAGTGTCTTTTTCCACACTAACAGAATAAACACTACCCAAGCAATAAGTTTTAATAATTCTACTTACTCATGTGCAAGTTCCACTCAAATCTAACCCCTCTCTCATGTATTTAGCCAACCTAAATTTGAAACTACCCAAGGTTTTAGCTTCGATAGGACCCTGGGTAGCTTTAAAAAAGAGATTGGACAAATATATGAGTGGGAGGGGCTAGGTATGATTGGTATCGTGGGTACATAATAACATAAGAAAGGAGGAACACTGCAGTAGGCATGTTGGCCCAAAATTGGCAGGTCCTTCACAAATCCAACCCACTAACAGAATAAATGTAGCCAAGCAATAAGCGCTGACAATTCTATTTACTCATCTTGACTGTGTGCTAATGTAGTTACAGGAAGCTGACATTGAAGAAATGCTGAACACTGACAATGATGCACCTGTTGTGCATTCCTTGAGTGATGGTGAAATTAGATGAATTGTGATAGATAAATAAGCCGTAGAGTTGATATTAGCATTATACTGAAGTATTTTGTCATGCCTCCTGAGAGCGGGAATTCTGCTGGAATGGATTAATGCCATTTCAATTAATTTAAACTAGGAAAATTGACACAGCATACAAATAAATCGGGATACGAACAAGGTCAAGGAATGGATTAAATTCGTAAGCCGAGGTTCCACTGTAGTAGTATGTCATTGACGTCAGCTATGCCTGAATATCTTGAACATGTACTTGTCAAAATATGAAGAAACATTAATATTATTATTATTATTATTATTAGAAGGAAAAGGTACAGGAGGCCCTCCACATTCGTAAGGGTTAGGGGATCAAGAACCTCGCGAATCTTGAAAATTCACAAATGTTTGGTGCACAAATATGATGTAGGAAAAAATTTGTTTGAGCTGTGCTGTCATTCTCATTGCTTGCCCTAGTTTTTCAAGGGTGAAGGTTTGAGGATGACTGGCCTCAGCAACACTCTCCTTGTCTTCATCCTCACTCTCTGCCTGTAAAATCTCCATTAAATTAAATAATTTTACAATAGCAGAATTGCTCAAATAACCTGCCCTACACCTGTCTAGCAATTTCACCTTCTCCAGATTCTTAACTTTCTTTGAGGGCTTAGGAGCTGGCTCATCAATAGAAGTTGCTGTTCACTTGGGGGCCATACTTTCACCACCACACACACATGTACGGTAGGACACGAACAGTAACTGGACACGACTGATGTGAACAGTAACTGGGCAGTGACTGAGTGGCAGACTGGCGGGCTGCCTGTTAACCCTTTGACTGTTTTGGTCATATATATACGTCTTACACGCCACTGTTTCGGACATATTTATACGCATAAATTCTAGCGGCCTCAAATCAAGCAGGAGAAAGCTGGTAGGCCCACATGTGAGAGAATGGGTCTGTGTGGTCAGTGTGCACCACATAAAAAAAATTCTGCAGCACGCAGTGCATAATGAGAAAAAAACTGACCGTTTTTTTTGGATTAAAACGCCGGCTTTGAGGTGTATTTTCATATAGTATTTATCGTTGTATTCTCGTTTTCATGGTCTCGTGTGATAAAATGGAAAACATATTACAGAAATAGAGATGATTTTGATTAGTTTCACAATGAAAACAACCTTGAAATTGAGCTGAAAGTAGCGTAAATGTTCGATTTTTACCAATGTTCAGGAGTAAGCAAATCACACCACACGTCCAATACATGTCAACTGGGGAGTCTAATATTTTCACTAGTGTACTGATATTATTTATACCATTTTTACAATAATGCAGTAGTCTGCATAGCAATAAATTTTGTATTTTTCGTATGAATAAAAAATAAAAATAGAAAGCAATAGTAATATAAGAGGGGCCTAGAGACGTGACTGATGAACAGAAGATATGTTATTTTAGTGCCAAGAATGTCTACATTGTTTATTCTGGACCCTATTTTGAAATTGGCATCTTTTTTAATTTGCATGAAATTGGCCAAATTGTCAATTTCTGACCACTTTATTGGGTAGTTCAAATCGGTAAATGGGGGGTTTCTTATACTCAACTGATAGAAAAAATGGAGTTCTAAAGAAATAGCTTTGAGTTTGGCCAACTGGAACAAAGTAATTGGTCAAAAACAGGGCTCAAAGTCGGTGAAATCGCCGATGCGTTTATGTCACCAAGACTACTAACTTTGCGGGAGCGTAATTCCGTGAGTTTTCGACCAAATTTCATACTTTTGGTGTCATCACCATCGGGAAAAGATTCTTTACCATAAGAAAAAATAATTTTTATCCAAAAATTTTGCGACACAGAATGAGTTTCAGAACGGGGATTGCGACAGTCAAAGGGTTAACTGGGTAAGAGAGAGGGTAGTAGGGATGCAGCAGGAAACATTTTCCCACACCTTTTCCCGCATGAGCATTCAGCTGGGCATTCACGAATGTTTGAAGCTCGCGAAAGAGGAGGGCTAGCTGTAATGGTAATGAAAGTATTGGGACAGAAACAATAGTGGTTTTGGAGAGCACAGAATAGCAGCAGAAGTAGCCATTAACCCCTTGACTGTTGCAATCCCAAATCCTGAGGTGTCTCCTGGTGTTGCAAAATTTCCAAAAAAAAAAAATTATTTTTTTCTTAGGAAATGATAGAGAATCTTTTCCTGATTGTAATGACACGAAAAGAACGAAATTTGATGGAAAACTGACGGAATTACACTCTCACGAAGTTAGCGGCCTTGGCGATATTTACGAATCAGCGATTTCACCCACTTTGAGCCCTGTTTACGGCTAATTCCATTGTTCCAGTCAACCAAACTCATAGCTATTTCTTTAGAACTCCATTTTTTCTATCAATTGAGTACAACAAACTGCCCATTTACCGATTTCAACTACCCAATAACATGGTCAGAAATTTGCAATTTGGCCAATTTCATGAAAATTAAAAAATATGACAATTTCAAAATAGGATCCAGAATGAACAATGCAGACATTCCTGGCTCTAAAATAACATTTTCTTTGTTGATCAGTCACGTCTCCAGGCCCCTCTGATATTACTCTTGCTTTCTATTTTGAATTTTTATTCAAACAAAAAATAGAAGATTACTGTTATGCAGACTACTGCAATATTGTAATAATTGTATAAATAATGTCAACCCATTCATGACTGCATATCAGAATGGCTACTTGGACATTTATTGGAAAATGACATCATTTGTTTACTTTTGAATATCAGCAAAAATCAAACATTTCCCCTATATCTATAATATGTTTTCCATTCTATCAAATGAGACCAAGAAAACGAGAATATAACCATAAATAATATACGAAAATAGACCACAAAGTCAGCATATTAATTAAAAAAAAAACGGTCGGAGGTTTTTTTTCTCATTATGCACTGCGTGCTGCAGGATTTTTTATATGGTGCACACTGACCACAGACCCATTCTCTAACATGTGGGCCTACCAGCTTTCTCCTGCTTGATTTGAAGCCGCTAGAATTTATAAGTACAGTGGACCCCCACCTTACGATATTAATCCGTTCCTGAGAGCTTATCGTATGCTGAAATTATTGTAAGGTGAATTAATTTTCCCCATAAGAAATAATGGAAACCAAATTAATTCATGCAAGAAACCACAAAGTATGAAAAAAACAATTTTTACCAAATGAAATATTAATTTTAATACAGGAGGGCCCCACTTATATGGCGGGTTAGGTTCCAGGCTACCGCCGTAAAGCGGAAACCGCCGTAAAGTGGAACACCCTTTTTTTCCACTTACAAATGCATACAAACACTAGATAACAAGTTTACACTAACATATATTATGTTAGCAATAGAACCAGGCATCAAAAAACAATAAAAAAGTACAATACACACATAGTGCACTCATTACTTACCTTAAAATATTTATAGTCTTAATCTAGGGTGAGACAAGTAGTATTTATTGTAAGAAATCAAGTGTGGTATGTATGGTAGTCAGCCAGGCTACCATACCAGGCCACCCCACCCACACATACTATTCTATGATATTTAAGCATCCCAGAGCGATAAAATGTATATACAGTTCACTCATTACTTACCTTAAAATATAGGGTGAGATGAGTAGTATTTATTGTAAAAAATCAAGTGTGGTATGTATGGTAGTCAGCCAGGCTACCATACCAGGCCAACCCACCCACACATACTATTCTATGATATTTAAGCATCCCAGAGCGATAAAATGTATATACAGTTCACTCATTACTTACCTTAAAATATAGGGTGAGATGTGTAGTATTTATTGTAAAAAATCAAGTGTGGTATGTATGGTAGTCAGCCGGGCTACCATACCAGAGAGAAAGAATGAGTGCATGAGAGAGGACAGGCGCAGAGTTATGTAAACAAACCAGGCGAAGGTAAGTTTTGTAAAGTGTACACGTCTAGTTTGTGTACAAGTTACATTGTGTACAGGTTGTCTCTACATTGATACGGAAGAATAAATAAAGAAGAACACTCCCATTCTCATGTAACATCATTTTGAGAAGAAATGATGCTCTGAGTGAAGGCAATGGAAGTAAGTCACTCTGACTTTTTTGGGTTATCCTAGGTTCTCTACACATATGTTGTTATGTATTTATGTTATGTATCGTGTTTATTATATAATTTTGAAAAAAATATCACGGATGGATTAATGAAAATGTGTATATTAACGTAATATACAACATTTAATGATACACCGAGCTCAGACAGCGTAAACAAACAAACTGAACAGGTTGTGGACGATCACTCGGTCAGGCAAAATAGACGGTATTAATACGTGTCCAGTTTTAGTTCATTCATGTACATTTGTAAGAGTTTGTGAAACTTTTACCTTATAATATTTTTATTATTATTATAATAATTAAATCACGAAACAAATACTCTTACACTGTGTACAAGTTAGTTCAGAATTATAGCTATAAAGTGAAGGCATACGAAAGGAATATTTTTCTACAGTTATCCCTAGTAACAGGTGATGGGCTAGAGAAAACGTAATTCTTCCGACACTTCTACAAACCGTTTGGTAAACATCTCATATATATTTGTATAAATTTTTATACTGTGGGTGCATGTATCTTGTTTGTGTGTTACATAATGTGTTTCTTATATAATTTTGAAAAAAATATCATAGATAGATTAAGGGAAATGTCTATATTAACGTAATATGCGACATTAATGCACCCAAGAGATTATTATTACTATAATTATTATTATTATTATTATTATTATTATTATTATTATTATTGCAGCAAGAGTAGAGAGACTCTTAGTGATTTTAATGTGTACCTACATGCCAGCACAGTGTGTAAGTTTATTTAGGTACAGGTGTACACAAGTTTAATTATCAAGTACAATACATATACAATATACAATAACTTTAAAACACTTGAAATTTTGGAAAGTTTCCAGACATAATAAGGAGATGTGTTCAGGGAGAATGTAAACAAACTCGGTGGGCCGCTGTGACCATATTAGAAAGACAGGTGGGGGGGAGCCGTATAGCGAGTTTTGGTCATAATTTGAAATGTCCGTATTAGCGGAACGCCGTAAAGCGAAACGCCGTAAAGCGGGGCCCTGCTGTACACACAAACTGAACTTACCTTTATTGAAGATCTGGTGATGACTGATGGGATGGGAGAAGGGGAGAGTGTGGAAGTTGTTAATGTTTAGAAGGGGAATCCCCTTCCATTAGGACTTTAGGTAACACGTCCTTTTCCGGGGTTACTTCCCTTCTTTTAATGCCACTAGGACAAGCTGACAGTGGTGCAGCAACAGCTGACCGTGGTGCAGCAACAGCTGACTTTGGTGCAGCAACAGCTGACCGTGGTGCAGCAACAGCTGGCCGTGGTGCAGCAACAGCTGGCCGTGGTGCAACAGCTGATGGTGGTGCAGCAGCAGCTGACCGTGGTACGATAGTACATATTTCTCACCCTTTTTACCACAGGGTTGGCACTAGCTCTCTTTGGGCCCATGGTGGCTTATTTAGCAGTTACAAGCACTATAAACAATAAAATAATACAAAATGTATCGAATGTATGCATGCAACCGGCCACCCTGGCTTGTAAACAATGACGGCAGGGCAGCCGAGACACTCAGGCAGGACGGACAGATTCGGGACGAGTCATGTTGGTCAGAAGCAGCTGATGGTGGTGCAGCAGCAGCTGACCATGGTGCAGCAGCAGTTGACTATGGTACGATAGTACGTATTTCCCACCCTTTTTACATATGATCGCTTGAGAAATGGTATCTCCTGCTATCTGTTTTTCGTTTATCCACACCAATAACAGTCTCTGAACATCTTCGAGTACTTGCGATCTCTGTTTCGAAAACAAACTTGCACCTTTTGCAAGAACAGCTTCCTTGATTGCCGTTTTGTTGGCCACAATAGTAGCGATGGTTGATTGGGGTTTGGTATACAACCTGGCCAGCTCCGAGACACGCACTCCACTTTTGTACTTAGCAATCATCTCTTTCTTCATTTCCATAGTAATTTTCACCTTTTTTACCAAACGGTTGGCACTAGAAGCTTTCTTGGGGCCCATGGTGACTTATTTTGCAGGTACAATCACTAAAAACGCTGCGATAATATGAAATGTTCCGATTGTATGCGTGGATGCGACCGCACTGGCTGGCTTGTAAACACTGGCACCCATGGGGCAGCTGAGGCGCGCTCAGGCCACACATGGGATGCATCTCGGAGGAATCGCATGAGGTGAGTTTTTTAGCAAGAGGCGAGGCAAAATTTTTGCCTTAAAATATATTGTATGTTGGATTTAACGTAAGGTGATGCCATCGTAAGGTGGGGGTCCACTGTATATACAGTGGACCCCCGCATAACGATGGCATCACATAGCGATTAATCCGCATACCGCTTGCTTTAATCGCAAAAATTTTGCCGCGCATACCGATTAAAAACCCGCTCACCGATTTTCGTCCGAGACGCGTCCAATGTGCGCCCTCAGCCAGCCTCACATGTGCCGCCCATGCCATTGTTTACCAGCCAGCCTCCGCGGTAACATCCAAGCATACACTCGGAATATTTCGTATTATTACAGTGTTTTCGGTGCTGTTTCTGGAAAATAAGTGACCATGGGCCCCAAGAAAGCTTCTAGTGCCAACCGTACACCAATAAGGGTGAGAATTACAATAGAAATGAAGAAAGAGATCATTGATAAGTATGAAAGTGGAGTGCGTATTGCCGACCTAGTCAAGTTGTACAAGAAACCCCAATCAACCATCGCTACTATTGTGGGCACCAGAAAGACAATCAAGGAAGCTGTTCTTGCCAAAGGTTTAACTGTGTTTTCGAAACAAAGATCGCAAGTGATGGAAGATGTTGAGAGACTCTTATTGGTGTGGATAAATGAAAAACAGCTAGCAGGAGATAGCGTCTCTCAAGCGATCATATGTGAAAAGGCTAGGAAGTTGCACGAGGATTTAATTAAAAAAATGCCTGCAACTAGTGATGATGTGAGTGAATTTAAGGCCAGCAAAGGTTGGTTTGAGAGATTTAAGAAGCGTAGTGGCATCCATAGTGTGATAAGGCATGGTGAGGTTGCCAGTTCGGACCACAAAGCGGCTGAAAAATATGTGCAGGAATTCAAGGAGTACATAGACAGTGAAGGACTGAAACCTGAACAAGTGTTTAATTGTGATGAAACAGGCCTGTTCTGGAAGAAAATGCCAAGCAGGACCTACATTACTCAGGAGGAAAAGGCACTCCCAGGACATAAGCCTATGAAAGACAGGCTTACTCTTCTCATGTGTGCCAATGCTAGTGGTGATTGCAAAGTGAAGCCTTTATTAGTGTATCACTCTGAAACTCCCAGAGCGTTCAGGCAAAGGAATGTCCTCAAGGATAATTTGTGTGTGCTGTGGAGGGCAAACAGTAAGGCATGGGTCACTAGGGACTTTTTCTATAACTGGTTACACCATGCATTTGCCCCCAATGTGAAAGATTACCTAACTGAAAAGAAATTAGAACTTAAGTGCCTCCTGGTGTTAGACAATGCCCCTGGTCATCCTACAGACGTGGCAGAGCGACTTTATGGGGACATGAGCTTCATTAAGGTGAAGTTTTTGCCTCCTAATACCACTCCTCTCCTGCAGCCCATGGACCAGCAGGTTATTGCAAACTTCAAAAAACTGTACACAAAAGCTCTGTTTGAAAGGTGCTTTGTAGTGACCTCAGAAACTCAACTGACTCTAAGAGAGTTTTGGAGAGATCACTTTAATATCCTCAATTGTGTAAACCTTATAGGTAAGGCTTGGGAGGGAGTGACTAAGAAGACCTTGAACTCTGCTTGGAAGAAACTGTGGCCAGAATTTGTAGACAAAAGGGATTTTGAAGGGTTTGAGGCTAACCCTGAGAGGATTATGCCACTTGAGGAATCCATTGTGGCATTGGGAAAGTCCTTGGGGTTGGAGGTTAGTGGGGAGGATGTGGAAGAGTTGGTGGAGGAGGATAATGAAGAACTAACCACTGATGAGCTGATAGATCAACTTCAACAGCAAGAGGCCAGACCTGAGGAAACTGGTTCAGAGGAGGGGAGAGAGAAATTGAAGAAGTTGCCTACTACAAAGATTAAGGAAATCTGTGCAAAGTGGCTTGAAGTGCAAACCTTCATGGATGAAAATCACCCTCACACAGCTATTGCAAGCCGTGCTGGTGATTATTACACTGACAATGTTGTGAAACACTTTAGGGAAGTCATAAAGGAACGAGAGGTACAGGCCACTATGGACAGATATCTTGTGCGAAAGAAGTCCAGTGACTCTGAAGCTGGCCCTAGTGGCATTAAAAGAAGAAGGGAAGTAACCCCAGAAAAGGACTTGCCACCTCAAGTCTTAATGGAAGGGGATTCCCCTTCTAAACACTAACACTCTCTCTCCCCTCCTCCCATCCCATCAATCATCACCAGATCTTCAATAAAAGTAAGTGTCATGTAAGTGTGCATGCCTTTTTCAGTTTGTGTGTATTAAAATTAACATTTCATGTGGTAAAAAAATTTTTTTTTCATACTTTTGGGTGTCTTGCACGGATTAATTTTATTTCCATTATTTCTTATGGGGAAAATTCATTCACATACCGATTATTTCGCATAACAATTACCCCTCTTGCACGGATTAAAATCGTTATGCGGGGGTCCACTGTATACGTCAAACACGGTGGCTCGTAAGCTGTATATATACGACCGAAACAGTCAAAGGGTTAAGCATAAGGATTAGTTTGCCCAAAATGCATTGCACATTAGTGGCTTTCTTTTGTGCCCAACAATGTTCTATTACATGTAAACTACAGTGGACCCCCGGCATTCGATGGCATCGGTATAGGATAAATCCGGTATTCGATACATTAACGCAAAAATTTTGTCTCGCCATTCGTTAAAAAACCTGCCACACGCGATTCGTCCGGGACACGTCCACGTGAGTGCCAGTGTTTACAAGCCAGCCAGTGTGCTCATATCTAAGCATACATTCAGTACATTCCATATTATCACAGTGTTTTTGGTGCTTGTTTCTGCAAACTAAGTCACCATGGGCCCCAAGAAAGCTTCTAGTGCCAACCCTGTGGTAAAAAGGGTGAGAATTAGTATGGAAATTAAGAAAGATTTTGAAGGGTTTGGGGCTAACCCTGAGAAGCCTATGCCAGTTGTGGAATCCATTGTGCCTACTTCAAAAATTAAGGAAATGTGTGCAAAGTGGGTTGAACTGCAAGCCTTTATGGATGAAAATCACCCTAACACAGCTATTGCAAGCCGTGCTGGTGACTATTACAATGACAATGTTGTGGCCCATTTTAGACAAATCGTAAAGGAACGGGAGGTACAGAGCTCTATGGACAGATTTGTTGTGCGACAGAGGTCCAGTGACTCTCAAGCTGGTCCTATTGGCATTAAAAGAAGAAGGGAAGTAACCCCGGAAAAGGACTTGCTACCTCAAGTCCTAATGGAAGGGGATTCCCCTTCTAAACATTAATGACACTCTCCCCTCCTCCCATCCCATCAATCATCACCAGATCTTCAATAAAGGTAAGTGTCATATATTCTATTCTTACTAGAGTAGTAATTGTGCATGTCTTCTTCAGTTTGTGTGTGCTAAAATTAATATTTCATGTGGTAAAAAAATTTTTTTTTTCATACTTTTGGGTGTCTTGCACGTATTAACCCTTTGACTGTCGAAGGGCCCAATCCTGAAGTGTCTCCTGGTGTCGCAAAATATTCGAAAAAAAAACAAATTATTTTTTCTTATGAAAATGTTAAGATTATTTTTCTGATTGTTTTAGTCCCCAAAAAAAAATTTTCCCATCAGTACTTACCGAGATATAGAGGCATGAAGTTTGCAGAAAATGAGCCACGTATGGCAACAGCGGCGACTGCCGCTCACCCGGTAAACTTTAGTTTACTTGTATTTGAAGGTTTGTTGTTTTTTTCACTATTTTATTTTTTCACATAACTTATGTGGCCTGTGAGACCAAAGTAAGGTGCAATGTACATATATACACTCGTTGTATACAACACAATAAGCACACAAACATAATTATCAATATATTGTTTACAAAACTTGTTTACAAAAACAAACAATACAAAAAATTGTTTATTACTATTGTTCTATAATATATATACCAATATACAGTCACTGAATATACTCCTAGAAGTTCTGCAGCTTGTGGAACTCTGTGAAACATGGTGTCATACACAGTGGTGTTTTACACTCTTACACATAAAACATGGTGTCATACACAGTGGTGTTTTACACTCTTACACATAAAACATGGTGTCATACACAGTGGTGTTTTACACTCTTACACATAAAACATGGTGTCATACACAGTGGTGTTTTACACTCTCACACATAAAACATGGTGTCATACACAGTGGTGTTTTACACTCCTCACACATAAAACATGGTGTCATACACAGTGGTGTTTTACACTCTCACACATAAAACATGGTGTCATACACAGTGGTGTTTTACACTCTCACACATAAAACATGGTGTCATACACAATGGTGTTTTACACTCTCACACATAAAATCAGTGTGTGTGCATTTTTGTTGAATTTTTTTTTTATGTGCAAAGACAAAACACCTCGTCTGAGCAGCTTTCTTCAAAGTATTAGCAGGCAGTTGTGTTATGTAGTTATCCTAGGTAAATGGTCGTGTGTCATCATTCCTTCCTAATTTCCTTCATTCCTTTCCTACCTGGAGGCTACCTGGAGGGCATTCCACCTCTCTTCCTACATTCCTTCATCTGTCCTTCATTAATTTTTTCATTACTTTCATCTAGTCCTTCCTTCATTCCTGCCTTCCCTTCTTGCTTCTGGTTTCTATAATATATATACACATATATAGTCACTAGATACTTTCATAAAACTCCTATTATCACCCTTCAGCAAGCTTGTCTTGTGTGCGAGTGTGTGGCTTATAATTGTTTTGAGTCAGGAGTCGGCAGCTGTCAAAGTGACATATTGTCTCATTAGTCACTTCCCCTACCGCCTGTCAAAACAATGGGGTCGGATGCTGCTTCCCCCTCCATTCTATCTAGTTATCTTTCTCCCTCATTCTATCTCTTTCAATCTGTCTCTCTTTCTCTCTCTCTGTCTATCTCTGTCTCACAGGTACACATAAATACAACTATACATAGTGTAAATTACCTGGGATAACCCCAAAAATCCAGACAAAGTGCTATACTCTGCTTGAAGATGTGAGTAAACGTGATGATGACACAGTCTTGTGGCTCTCTCTGAGACAGAGCTAGAGGGATAGACAGGGAGTTTGGCAGACAGACAAATAGACAGACAGACAAATGTTTGTTCGTCGTCATATCCTCCTCCTCCTCCTCCTCCTCCTCCTCCTCCTCCTCCTTCTCCTTCTCCTCCTCCTCCTGGCTCTTGACAGATGGACAGCTGCCCCCCTCCCTCCACCCTCGTTTACGCTCATCACAGGTCAGCTCTTATCAGATGTTATCTCCCCTTATCTTGTCACTGTCATGGGGTGAACTGTTTTCATGCCTCAAGGGAACATATTATTATTAGGTATTAGGTATTCTTCTTCTTCTTTCTTCTTCTTTCTTCTTCTTCTTTCTTCTTCTTCTTTCTTCTTCTTCTTTCTTCTTCTTTCTTCTTCTTCTTTCTTCTTCTTCTTTCTTCTTCTTCTTTCTTCTTCTTCTTTCTTCTTCTTCTTTCTTCTTCTTCTTTCTTCTTCCTTCTTCTTCTTCCTTCTTCTTCTTCCTTCTTCTTCTTTCTTCTTCTTCTTTCTTCTTCTTCTTTCTTCTTCTTCTTTCTTCTTCTTCTTTCTTCTTCTTTCTTCTTCTTCTTTCTTCTTCTTCTTTCTTCTTCTTCTTTCTTCTTCTTTCTTCTTCTTCTTTCTTCTTCTTCTTTCTTCTTCTTCTTTCTTCTTCTTCTTTCTTCTTCTTCTTTCTTCTTCTTCTTTCTTCTTCTTCTTTCTTCTTCTTCTTTCTTCTTCTTCTTTCTTCTTCTTCTTTCTTCTTCTTCTTTCTTCTTCTTCTTTCTTCTTCTTCTTTCTTCTTCTTCTTTCTTCTTCTTCTTTCTTCTTCTTCTTTCTTCTTCTTCTTTCTTCTTCTTCTTTCTTCTTCTTCTTTCTTCTTCTTCTTTCTTCTTCTTTCTTCTTCTTCTTTCTTCTTCTTCTTTCTTCTTCTTTCTTTTTCTTCTTTCTTTTTCTTCTTTCTTTTTCTTTCTTCTTTCTTCTTCTTTCTTCTTCTTTCTTCTTCTTTCTTCTTTCTTCTTCTTCTTTCTTCTTTCTTCTTCCTCCTTCCACCTTCCTCCTCCTCCCTCCCTTCTTCCTCCTCCTCCCTCCTTCCTCCTCCTCCCTCCTTCCTCCTCCTCCCTCCCACCTCCTCCCTCCTTCTTTCTCCTCCCTCCTTCTTCCTCCTCCCTCCTTCCTCCTCCTCCCTCCTTCCTCCTCCTCCCTCCTTCCTCCTCCTCCCTCCTTCCTCCTCCTCCCTCCTTCCTCCTCCTCCCTCCTTCCTTCCTCCTTCCTTCCTCTTCCTCCTTCCTTCCTCCTCCTCCTTCCTTCCTCCTCTTCTTCTTCTTCCTCCTCCTCTTCTTCTTCCTCCTCCTCCTCTTCCTCCTCCTCTTCCTCCTCCTCTTCCTCCTCCTCTTCCTCCTCCTCCTCCTCCTCCTCCTCCACCTCCTCCATTGCTTTTGGTCTCAAACTCCTCGAAATCATGAAATTAATCTTCATTGACACTTCCATCTGTGTTAGAGCATCACTTGGGAAGAGAAGAGTCCCAGATTTGCAGGGAAGTCACATATTTCTTACCGCTAGACATGCTGAAAAAGGACGACTGAAATGGTATTCCCACAATGCACCACTGGCTCCCCGATTTTTTTTATATGGTGCACACTGACCATGGAGACCCATTCTCTCACATGTGGGCCTACCAGCTTTCTCCTGCTTGATTTGAAGCCGCTAGAATTTATGCGTATAGATACGTCAAACACGGTATCTCCTATGACGTACATATACGACCGCGACAGTCAAAGGGTTAATTTGATTTCCATTATTTCTTATGGGGAAAATTAATTTGGTTAAGGATAATTTCGGTTTACGTTGAGCTCTCAGGATCATATTAATATCGTAAGGCAGGGGTCCACTGTAGTAATGATAGTAGAGTAGTAGTTTTGGCAATAGTAGTGGGTGGTGGCTACAGAAGTTGAAAACTCAGATGAGTCACAGGGATGTTGGGAAGTATTTCTTCAGCCTTAGAGTTGTCAGGAAGTGGACCAATCTTGAGTGTAGTAGTGGAGGCAGGATCCATACATAGCTTGAAAAAGGTATGATAAGACTCTTGGGGCAGGGAAAGAGTGGACCTCATAGCGATTAGCAAAGAGGCAGGGCCAGGAATTGAGACTCAACCCCTGCAACCACATAGGTGAGCACGCACACACTCACATGCACACGTTTGAGTGCACACATGAAGGGAGGATGAGTAGGAAAGGAAGCTAGAAGAGCTTTGCAAGAAAATAAAGATAGCTGCAGAAAGCAGGAAATGGGAGTTACAAGCCAAAGCAGCAGAAGCCAAGATACAGAGCTTAGAAGAGGAACTAAAAAATCTGAAATAGCCTAAAGAACCAAAGGACAGTACAGCCACGACATCAGGAACTGCCACATCAGTCACAGACAAGGGGACTGTAAGAAGTTAAGGAGCTATACTGTATGCAAAGGTCTTATCAGACCCACGTGGGGCCCAGGAAAAGACAGGAGAACAGCAAGAACAACTGAGGGGACAAAAGACAATGAAGGAGCTAAGCTATACTCAGAGGCTCCAACAGACAACTGTGCCCAGGAACAGCTGAGCACAGGGACATCAGATAGGGAAGAGACTGAAGGAAGGAATGCTCCAATGGCAGGAACTAAATTGTCTCAGGGGATACTCAGAGAAGTTCAGTGGGAGGATGAAAGGGAGGTCAGTGTTTGTCTATGGGCTCCAGGAAGTTGAAGGGGAAACTTACGAGGCAAGAAAACAGGAGGAGGAGAAAAAATGATTGAAAGTATCATGAAAGCAATTGGAGAGAATGACATGGCCCAGCTGACAAATTTTCAGAGAATTGGGTGGTTTGCGAGGGGAAAAAAAAACGTCCAGTCAAAGTGATTTTCAAGGCAGAGTCAGCTTGAAACCAGATCCTGCAGGAGAAAGCACAACTAAGTGACAAACCAGAGTACCAGAGAGTGTACCTTGACCAAAACAGAACACAAGAAGAAAGGAAGATACTGAAAGAGAGTGTAATGACGCAAGGAGGGACAGGAGGCAAGGACGAAGGGGAGCAGGAGAACCCAGACTCCGGCGAAAGAGCAAACACAACCTCCTCCAGAACCAAACAGAAGGAATCCAGCCACAGTAACCCCAATGCAACCAAACAATTTAAACCAAAACCCATACACTATACCCTCTGCCCCCATCCCCCTCATCAGAAATCCCACCCCCCACAGCAACCCACTGCAGGCCCTCTGCCCCCACCCACCAACACCACAAATTCCACTCCCCACAGCAACTCCCTATAGGCCCCCACCAGGGCTCCTACTCCCCCAAACCCACCATTCTCCACAGACCACAGTTTTAGATGAGAAGTTGAAGGTTTGGTACACAAACGTGGATGGAACAACGAATAAATGTGGGGAGTGGCATGAAAGAATCAAGATGTCCCCAGACATTATTGCAGTCACAGAAACAAAACTCGCTGGGATAACAGACACAATCTTCCCACCCGGATATCAGATCCTGAGGAAAGATGGAGGGAGCAGAGGAGAAGGAGAAGGAGGAGGGGGTTGCACTGCTCATTAAAAGCCAATGGGGATTTCAGGAAATGGAAGGAATGGATGAGATTGGAGAAAGGAATTACATAGTAGGTGCAATTCAGTCTGCAGGAGGCCAAGAGAGGAATATGAAGAAAGCAAGAGAGCAATGGAGGACACACTAGCTGAGGTGGTCAGAAGAGCTCACTCGAGTAGAGCAAAGTTATTGGTTATGGGTGATTTCAATCACAGGGAGATTGACTAGGAAAACCTGGAGCTACATGGGGGTCCTGAAACTTCGAGAGCCAAGATGGTGGATGTGGTACTGGAAAACCTCATGCACCAACATGTTAGGGACACTACCAGAGAGAAAGGGGAGGATGAACCAGCAAGACTGGACCTTGTGTTCACCCTTAGTAGCTCAGATATTAAGGCCACCACATTTCAAAGGCCCCTTGGAGCTAGTGATCACGTGGGTTTGAGTAAGTACACTAGAGAATGGAAAAAGTAAAGAAGGCATAGGACTCAGGAAAATAGAGAGATTAGTCGAAGAGCCAAAAACGAAAATGCACAGATAAGGAGGGAGGCCCAGCAACAGTACGAAAACAGCATAGCATTGAAAGTCGAGTCTGACCCGAAACTGTTTTACAGCCTCATCGGGAGGAAGACAATAGTCAAGGACCAGGTAATCAGGCTGAGGAAAGAAGGTGGGGAACTCACAAGAAATGACCAAGGAGTATGTGAGGAGCTCAACATGAGATTTAAGGAAGTCTTTACAGTGGAGACAGAAAGGACACTCAGAAGACAAAACAGAGGGGTACACCAATAAGGGATACACCAACAAGTGTTGGATGAAATACATACACATAACCGAGGAGGAGGTGAAGAAACTCATATGTGAACTTGATGCCTCAAAGGTGCTGGGACTGGACAACATCTCTCCCTTGAAACTGGACAGCTACCTGAGGTATGGAAGATGGCAAATGTGGTCCCCATCCTTAAGAAAGGAGACAGAAACAAGGCACTAAACTATAGACCAGTGTCACTGACGTGTATAGTATGCAAAGTCATGGAGAAGATTATCAGGAGGAGTGTGTTGAAGCACCTGGAACGGAACAAGATTATAAACAACAGCCAGCACAGATTCATGGAAGGCAAATCCTGTGTCACAAACCTACCGGAGCTTCATGACAAGGCAGCAGAAGTAAGACACGAGAGAGAGGGATGGGTTGATTGCATTTTCTTGGACTGCAAGAAGGCCTTTGACAGTTCCTCACAAGAGATTAGTGCAGAAGCTAGAGGATCAGGCACATATAACTGGAAGGCCACTGCAATGGATCAGAGAATACCTGACAGGGAGGCAACAGCGAGTCATGGTACGTGATGAGGTATCACAATGGGCGCCTGTGACGAGCCGAGTCCCATAGAGGTCCTAGGACCAGTGCTATTTTTAGTATATGTGAATGACATGACAGCAGGGATAGACTCGAAAGTGTCCCTGTTTGCAGATGATGTGAAGTTAATTAGGAAAATTAAATCAGATGAGGACCAGGCAGAACTACAAAGAGACCTAGACAGGCTGACTCCTAGAATTTAACTAAGCCAAATGCAAAATCATGAAACTCGGGGAAGGGCAAAGAAGACCGCAGGCAGAGTATAAGCTAGGTAGCCAATGGCTGCAAACCTCACTCAAGGAGAAAGATTTTGGGGGTGACTATAATACCGGGAATGTTTCCAGAAGCACACATTAACCAGGTAACTGCTGCAGCAACAGGCACCTGGTAAACCTGAGAATAGCATTCTGATACCTCAGTAAGGAATCGTTCAAGACACTGTACACCATGTACGTCAGGCTCATACTGGAGTATGCAGCACCTGTTTGGAACCCACACCCACTTCATGAAGTTAGAGAAAGTGCAAAGGTTTGCGACAAGACTAGTTCCAGAGCTAAGAGGAATGTCCTACGAAGACAAGTTAAGGGAACTCATGGAGCAGGGAGAGGACCCAGTAGTGGTCAGTGAAGAGGCGGGGCAAGGAGCTGAGTTTCAACCCCTGCAACCACAAATAGGTGAGTGTACACACACACACACACACACACGTGCGCACGCACGCACACACTCGCGCACACACACTCACGCACACACACTCGCGCACACACTCGCACACACACACTCGTGCACACACTCGCGCGCGCACACTCGCACGCACACACTCGCATGCGCACACGCACGCACACTCATGCGCACATTCGTGCGCACACTTGCGCACGCACACTCGTGCACACACACTCGCGCACGCACACTCGCGTGCGCACACTCGCGCTCACACACTCGTGTGCACACACTCGCTCGCACACGCGCGCACACACGCGTGCACACACTTACGCGCACACACTCGCGCGCACACACTCGCGTGCACACACTTGCGCGCGCACACTCACGCTCGCACACTCACGCTCACACACTCGCGCGCACACACTCGCGCGCGCACACTCGCGCGCACACACTCGCACGCACACACTCGTGCGCACACACTCGCGCGCGCACACTCGCGCGCACACACTCGTGCGCACACACTCGTGCGCACACACTCGCGTGCACACACTTGCGCACACACACTTGTGCGCACTCGCGCGCACTCATGCGCACACGCACGCACACACGTGCGCACACCCGCACACACACTCGTGCACACACTCGCGCACACACACACTCGCGCGCACACACTCGCGTGCGCACACTCGCTCGCACACACGCGCGCACACACTCGCGTACACACACTTGCGCACACACGCTCGCACGCACACACTCGCGCACACTGGCTAGAGTGGCCAGAAGAGCTCATGCATGCAGGGCAAAGCTCCTGATCATGGGTGACTTTAACCACAAGGAGATCGATTGGGAGAACTTGGACCCACATGGGGGCCAAGATACATGGAGGGCTAAGATGATGGAGGTGGTACTGGAAAACTTCATGTGCCAACACGTAAGGGACACTACATGAGAGAGAGGAGAGGATGAACCAGCAAGGCTGGACTTAGTATTCACCTTGAGTAGTGCAGATATCGAGGACATCACATACGAAAGACCCCTTGGGGCCAGTGACCATGTGGTTTTAAGCTTCGAATACACAGTAGAGCTACAAGTGGAGGGAGAAGCAGGAAGGCCAGGACGAATGAAGCCAAACTACAAGAAAGGGGACTACACAGGAATGAGGAACTACCTGAACGGGGTTCAGTGGGACAGAGAACTGGCAGGGAAGCCAGTTAATGAGATGATGGAATATGTAGCAACAAAATGCAAGGAGGCTGAGGAGAGGTTTGTACCCAAGGGTAACAGGAATAATGAAAAAGCCAGGATGAGCCCATGGTTTACCCAAAGGTGCAGGGAGGCAAAAACCAAGTGTGCCAGGGAATGGAAGAAATATAGAAGGCAAAGGACCCAGGAGAATAAGGAGACCAGTCGTAGAGCCAGAAACGAATATGCACAGATAAGAAGGGAGGCCCAAAGACAATATGAAAATGACATAGCAGCGAAAGCCAAATCTGACCCAAAACTGTTGTACAGCCACATCAGGAGGAAAACAACAGTCAAGGACCAGGTAATCAGGCTAAGGAAGGAAGGAGGAGAGACAACAAGAAATGACCGTGAAGTATGTGAAGAACTCAACAAGAGATTCAAAGAAGTGTTCACAGAGGAGACAGAAGGGACTCCAGAAAGACGGAGAGGTGGGGCACACCACCAAGTGCTGGACACAGTGCACACAACCGAGGAAGAAGTGAAGAGGCTTCTGAGTGAGCTAGATACCTCAAAGGCAATGGGGCCAGATAACATCTCCCCATGGGTATTGAGAGAGGGAGCAGAGGTGCTATGTGTACCCCTAACAACAATATTCAATACATCTATCGAAACAGGGAGATTGCCTGAGGCATGGAAGACAGCAAATGTAGTCCCAATCTTTAAAAAAGGAGACAGACATGAAGCATTAAACTACAGACCAGTGTCACTGACATGTATAGTATGCAAAATCATGGAGAAGATTATCAGGAGAAGAGTGGTGGAACACCTAGAAAGGAACGATCTCATCAACAGCAGCCAACATGGTTTCAGGGACGGGAAATCCTGTGTCACAAACCTACTGGAGTTCTATGACATGGTGACAGCAGTAAGACAAGAGAGAGAGGGGTGGGTGGATTGCATTTTCTTGGACTGTAAGAAGGCGTTTGACACAGTTCCACACAAGAGATTGGTGCAAAAACTGGAGGACCAAGCAGGGATAACAGGGAAGGCACTACAATGGATCAGGGAATACTTGTCAGGAAGACAGCAGCGAGTCATGGTACGTGGCGAGGTGTCAGAGTGGGCACCTGTGACCAGTGGGGTCCCGCAGGGGTCAGTCCTAGGACCAGTGCTGTTTCTGGTATTTGTGAACGACATGACGGAAGGAATAGACTCTGAGGTGTCCCTGTTTGCAGATGACGTGAAGTTGATGAGAAGAATTCACTCGATTGAAGACCAGGCAGAACTACAAAGGGATCTGGACAGGCTGCAGACCTGGTCCAGCAATTGGCTCCTGGAGTTCAATCCCACCAAGTGCAAAGTCATGAAGATTGGGGAAGGGCAAAGAAGACCGCAGACGGAGTACAGTCTAGGGGGCCAGAGACTACAAACCTCACTCAAGGAAAAAGATCTTGGGGTGAGTATAACACCAGGCACATCTCCTGAAGCGCACATCAACCAAATAACTGCTGCAGCATATGGGCGCCTGGCAAACCTCAGAACAGCATTCCGACATCTTAATAAGGAATCATTCAGGACCCTGTACACCGTGTACGTTAGGCCCATATTGGAGTATGCGGCACCAGTTTGGAACCCACACCTAGCCAAGCACGTGAAGAAACTAGAGAAAGTGCAAAGGTTTGCAACAAGAGTAGTCCCAGAGCTAAGAGGTATGTCCTACGAGGAGAGGTTAAGGGAAATCAACCTGACGACACTGGAGGACAGGAGAGATAGGGGGGACATGATAACGACATACAAAATACTGAGAGGAATTGACAAGGTGGACAAAGACAGGATGTTCCAGAGATTGGACACAGTAACAAGGGGACACAGTTGGAAGCTGGAGACACAGATGAATCACAGGGATGTTAGGAAGTATTTCTTCAGCCACAGAGTAGTCAGTAAGTGGAATAGTTTGGGAAGCGATGTAGTGGAGGCAGGATCCATACATAGCTTTAAGCAGAGGTATGATAAAGCTCACGGCTCAGGGAGAGTGACCTAGTAGCGATCAGTGAAGAAGCGGGGCCAGGAGCTCGGACTCGACCCCCGCAACCTCAACTAGGTGAGTACAACTAGGTGAGTACACACACACACACACACACACACACACACACACATCAGGAGGAAAACAACAGTCAAGGACCAGGTAATCAGACTGAGGAAGGGTGATGGGGAATTCACAAGAAACGACCAAGAGGTATGTCAAGAGCTCAACACAAGATTTAAAGAGGTATTTACAGTGGAACCCAGTAGGACTCCAGGAAATCAGAACAGGGGGGCACACCCGCAAGTGCTGGATGAGGTACATATAACCAAGGAGGAGGTGAAGAAGCTGCTATGCGAACTTGACACCTCAAAGGCAATGGGACCAGACAACATCTCTCCATGGGTCCTTAAAGAGGGAGCAGAGATTTTGTGTGAGCCATTAACAAAGATCTTCAATACATCACTTGAAACTGGGCAACTCCCTGAGGTATGGAAAATGGCAAATGTAGTCCCAATTTTTAAAAAGGGAGACAGACATGAGGCACTAAACTACAGACCTGTATCACTAACTTGTATAGTATGCAAGGTCATGGAGAAGATCATCAGGAGGAGAGTGGTGGGGCACCTGGAAAGAAACAAGTGTATAATTGACAACCAGCACGGTTTCAGGGAA
This sequence comes from Cherax quadricarinatus, assembly GCF_038502225.1. Classification (NCBI taxonomy): domain Eukaryota; kingdom Metazoa; phylum Arthropoda; class Malacostraca; order Decapoda; family Parastacidae; genus Cherax; species Cherax quadricarinatus. The sequence goes on along the minus strand of NC_091334.1, from coordinate 2,250,194 downwards.
GGAAAATCCTGTGTCACAAACCTACTAGAGTTTTATGACAAGGTGACAGAAGTAAGACAAGAGAGAGAGGGGTGGATCGACTGCATATTTTTGGACTGCAAGAAGGCCTTCGACACAGTTCCTCACAAGAGGTTACTGCAAAAGCTAGAGGATCAGGCACACATAACAGGAAAGGCACTGCAATGGATCAGAGAATACCTGTCAGGGAGGCAACAACGAGTCATGGTACGCGACGAGGTGTCAGAGTGGGCGCCTGTGACAAGTGGGGTTCCACAGGGGTCAGTCCTAGGACCTGTGCTGTTCTTGGTATATGTGAACGACATAAAGGAAGGGATAGACTCAGAGGTGTCCTTGTTTGCAGATGATGCGAAGTTAATGAGAAGAATCAAATCGGATGAGGATCAGGCAGGACTACAAAGAGACCTGGACAGGCTACAAGCCTGGTCCAGCAACTGGCTCCTTGAATTTAACCCTGCCAAATGCAAAGTCATGAAGATTGGGGAAGGGCAAAGAAGACCGCAGACACAATATAGTTTAGATGGCCAAAGACTGCAAACCTCACTCAAGGAAAAAGACCTGGGGGTTAGTATAACACCGAGCATATCTCCTGAGGCGCACATCAATCAGATAACTGCTGCAGCATACGGGCGCCTGGCAAACCTACGGATAGCGTTCCGATACCTCAGTAAGGATTCGTTTAAGACTCTGCATACCATTTATGTCAGGCCCATACTGGAGTATGCAGCACCAGTTTGGAATCCACACCTAGTCAAGCACGTCAAGAAATTAGAGAAAGTGCAAAGGTTTGCAACAAGACTAGTCCCAGAGCTACGGGGATTGTCCTACGAAGAAATTTTGAGGGAAATCGGCCTGACGACACTGGAGGACAGGAGGGTCAGGGGAGACATGATAACGACATATAAAATACTGCGCGGAATAGACAAGGTGGACAAAGACGGGATGTTCCAGAGATGGGACACAGACACAAGAGGTCACAATTGGAAGTTGAAGACTCAGATGAATCAAAGGGATGTTAGGAAGTATTTCTTCAGTCATAGAGTAGTCAGGCCGTGGAATAGCCTAGAAAGTGACGTAGTGGAGGCGGGAACCATACATAGTTTTAAGGCTAGGTATGATAGAGCTCATGGGGCAGGGAGAGAGAGGACCTAGTAGCAATCAGCGAAGAGGCGGGGCCAGGAGCTGTGACTCGACCCATGCAACCACAAATAGGTGAGTACAAATAGGTGAGTACACACACACACACACATACACACACACAAACACACACAAACACACATACGCACACAAACACACACATACACACACACACACACATGCACACACACACACATACACACACAAACACACAAAAACACACACAAACACACACACACACACATACACACACACAAACAAACACACACACACACACACACACATACGCACACAAACACATATACACACACACACACACATACACACAAACACACACAAACACAAACGCACACACACATACACACACATACACACACATACACACAAACACACACACACACAAACACACACACAAACACACACACACACAAACGCACACACAAACACACATACACACACATACACACACAAGCACACACACACAAAGGTTTGCAACAAGACTAGTCCCAGAGCTAAGAGGTATGTCCTATGAGGAGAGGTTAAGGGAAATCAACCTGACGACACTGGAGGACAGGAGAGATAGGGGGGACATGATAACGACATACAAAATACTGAGAGGATTGACAAGGTGGACAAAGACAGGATGTTCCAGAGATTGGACACAGTAACAAGGGGACACAGTTGGAAGCTGAAGACACAGATGAATCACAGGGATGTTAGGAAGTATTTCTTCAGCCACAGAGTAGTCAGTAAGTGGAATAGTTTGGGAAGCGATGTAGTGGAGGCAGGATCTATACATAGCTTTAAGCAGAGGTATGATAAAGCTCACGGCTCAGGGAGAGTGACCTAGTAGCGATCAGTGAAGAGGCGGGGCCAGGAGCTCGGACTCGACCCCCGCAACCTCAACTAGGTGAGTACAACTAGGCGAGTACAACTAGGCGAGTACAACTAGGCGAGTACAACTAGGCGAGTACAACTAGGCGAGTACAACTAGGCGAGTACAACTAGGTGAGTACACACACTCGCGTGCACACACTCGCGCGCACACACCCGTGCGCACACACCCGCGCGCACACACCCACGCGCACACACCCGCGCGCGCACACACCCGCGCACACACACCCGCGCACACACACCCGCGCACACACACCCGCGCACACACACCCGCGCACACACTCGCGCACACACACTCGCGCACACACACTCGCGCACACACACTCGCACGCACACACTCGCGCGTGCACACTCGCGCGCGCACACTCGCGCGCGCGCGCACACACTCGCGCGCACACACTCGCGCGCACACACTCGTGCACACACTCGCGCACACACACTCGCGCACACACACTCGCGCACACACACTCGCGCACACACACTCGCACACACACACTCGCACACACACACTCGCACACACACACTCGCACACACACACTCGCACGCACACACTCGCACACACACACTCGCACACACTCGCACACACTCGCACACACACTCGCACACACACTCGCACACACACTCGCACACACACTCGCACACACACACACACACACTCGCACACGCACGCACACGCACAAGCACACACGCACGCACACACAAGCACACATGCACGCACGCACACACAAGCACACACGCACGCACGCACACACAAGCACACACGCACGCACACACAAGCATGCACAGGCTTCCAGCAAACAGAGGTAGTAGGGTGCACCAGCAAGTGCTGGACACATTGCACAAAACCGAGGTGAAGAAACTGCTATGGAGAGTAGCTATCTCAAAGGCGGTGGGCTCAGATAACCTCTTTCCTTGGGTCCTGAGAGTGGGAGCCGATGCACTGCATGTGCCACTAACAACAATCAACAAATCTATCAAAACAGGACAACTACCTGAAGTGTGGAAGACAGCAAATGTAGTCCCAATATTTAAGAAAGGAGAGACAGGCTGCACTAAATTACAGACCTGTGTTGCTGATAGGTGAAGTATGTAAAGGGACGAAGAAGATTATCAGAAATGGGGTGGAGTGCCTAGAAAGGAATGGGCTCATACATGACAACCATAATGGCTTCAGGGAAGGGAAATCCTGCATCACAAACCTATTTGAGTTTTACAACGAAGTGACAGACACAAGACAGGAGAGAATGAGATGGATAGCCTGCATCTTCTTGGACTGTAAGAAGGCTTTTTGACAGTGTACCACACAACAGACTAGTGGAAAAGCTAGACGAGCAGGCAGGAACATAAGGGAATATACTGCAATAATAATAATATCTTTATTTCTACAAGTATATGTACAAGGTATACAGTAGGGCCTCTCTCTATAGCATTTCGCTTTGTGGCATTCCGCTAATATGGACACTTCAAATTATGACCAAAACTCTCTATATGGCTTCTCCCACCTGACTTTCTAATACGGTCACCGTGCTCCAACCAGTTTGTTTACATTCTCCGTGAGTTCCATAAGCAGCACGTCTCTCCATTATGTCTGGAAACTCCAAAATTTCAAGTGTTTTTAAAAGTTATTTCATATTTTATATATTAGGTACAGGTACATGTATACTTATATATACCTGTACCTAAATAAACTTATACACTGTACTGGTGTGCAGGTACATATTAAAATCAGTAAGAGTGTCTAATGTCTTGAGACGTCATATTAGTAATACAGTAAACCATCATTTAGCACGAGTTTATTTGGCACGATTGGGGTATTGCACAATTGAAGAATTGCTGCACAATCTTTTGTAACATGTCGTATAATTAATTTAACACGGTTCAGTTTGTGGGAAGGAAAAAAAAATCTCTTTTGCTCAAGCGGCCGCCTAGTTGTGGAGCAGCCAGGGAGCCCTCCCACCATCCCCTGCCACTCGTAATTCATACGTGTCCAGTCCAGTCTTTCTCTGCAACAAGGCAGCTGTGTTTGTGAATTGTTTTATGGTATTTTAATTACTGTATCTAATATCTGTCAAGCAATCATGACACCCAGTAGCCACACCAGTGTTGCTGAAAGTGGCACGAAGAGGTTGAAGCACTTAAGTCTTACAATTAACAAAGAAACAAACATACTGGACAAGAGATAACCTGTAGCCGTAATGAAGTGGTACTTTGTATACAGAAAAAGGGGTAAACATGAGTTTGTGTGATTGACTGAATGACTTACTGAGCGACTTGATTGACTTAATGAATGACTTGACTGACTTACCGAGTGAGTTGACTGAATTACTGAATGACTTACTGAGTGACTTGACTGAATTACTGAGTGATTTGACTGACTTATTGAGTTTACCTGGAGTTTACCTGGAGAGAGTTCCGGGGGTCAACGCCCCCGCGGCCCGGTCTGTGACCAGGCCTCCTGGTGGATCAGAGCCTGATCAACCAGGCTGTTGCTGCTGGCTGCATGCAAGCCAATGTACAAGCCACAGCCCGGCTGATCAGGAACTGACTTTAGGTGCTTGTCCAGTGCCAGCTTGAAGACTGCCAGGGGTCTGTTGGTAATCCCCCTTATGTGTGCTGGGAGGCAGTTGAACAGTCTCGGGCCCCTGACACTTATTGTATGGTCTCTTAACGTGCTAGTGACACCCCTGCTTTTCATTGGGGGGATGTTGCATCGTCTGCCAAGTCTTTTGCTTTCGTAGCGAGTGATTTTCGTGTGCAAGTTCGGTACTAGTCCCTCTAGGATTTTCCAGGTGTATATAATCATGCATCTCTCCCTCCTGCGTTCCAGGGAATACAGGTTTAGGAACCTCAAGCGCTCCCAGTAATTGAGGTGTTTTATCTCCGTTATGCGCGCCGTGAAAGTTCTCTGTACATTTTCTAGGTCGGCAATTTCACCTGCCTTGAAAGGTGCTGTTAGTGTGCAGCAATATTCCAGCCTAGATAGAACAAGTGACCTGAAGAGTGTCATCATGGGCTTGGCCTCCCTAGTTTTGAAGGTTCTCATTATCCATCCTGTCATTTTTCTAGCAGATGCGATTGATACAATGTTATGGTCCTTGAAGGTGAGATCCTCCGACATGATCACTCCCAGGTCTTTGACGTTGGTGTTTCGCTCTATTTTGTGGCCAGAATTTGTTTTGTACTCTGATGAAGATTTAATTTCCTCATGTTTACCATATCTGAGTGACTTGACTGACTGAATGACTTGACTGACTTACAGTGACCTGACTGAATGACTTGACTGACTTGCAGAGTGACTTGACTGACTTACAGTGACCTGACTGAATTACTGAATGACTTGACTGTCTTACTGAATGACTTGACTGACTCACTGAATGACTTGACTGGCTTACTGAATGACTAGACTGACTTAATGAATGACTAGACTGACTGAATGACAAAGTTAGACACTCCAGTACAACCATCGACTTCTGTCTAACTGTAAATGGGGAGTTTCTTGTACTCAATCGATAGAGAAAACGGAGTTCTAAAGATACAGCTATGAATTTGGTCGACTGGAACAATGGAATTAGCCAAAAATAGGGTTCAAAGTGGGCGAAATCGCAGATTTGTAAATATCACCGAGGTCGCTAACTTCGTGAGAGCGTAATTCCGTCAGTTTTCCATCAAATTTCATTTTTTTGGCGTCATTACAATCGGGAAAAGTTCTCTATCATTTCATAAGAAAAAAGTAATTTTTTTTTCAATTTTGCCACACCAGGAGACACCTCAGTATTGGGGGTTTCGACAGTCAAAGGGTTAATCTGTTACATCCTTATTAATCTTAAATTAATTTTAAATTTGCCCAAAATGCTTTGCATACAATGGGCTGTTGGCATATACACTCAACTATTATATTCCTTTGTACAACCATGTATCATGTCAAAATATATTTATTATTTTTTTTTTTTCAACAAGTCGGTCGTCTCCCACCGAGGCAGGGTGACCCAAAAAAGAAAGAAAATCCCCAAAAAGAAAATACTTTCATCATCATTCAACACTTTCACCAAACTCACACATTATCACTGTTTTTGCAGAGGTGCTCAGAATACAACAGTTTAGAAGCATATACGTATAAAGATACACAACATATCCCTCCAAACTGCCAATATCCCAAACCCCTCCTTTAAAGTGCAGGCATTGTACTTCCCATTTCCAGGACTCGAGTCCGACTATATGAAAATAACCGGTTTCCCTGAATCCCTTCACTAAATATTACCCTGCTCACACTCCAACAGATCGTCAGGTCCCAAGTATCATTCGTCTCCATTCACTCCTATCTAACATGCTCATGCACGCTTGCTGGAAGTCCAAGCCCCTTGCCCACAAAACCTCCTTTACCCCCTCTTTCCAACCCTTTCGAGGACAACCCCTACCCCTCCTTCCTTCCCCAATAGATTTATATGCTTTCCATGTCATTCTACTTTGATCCATTCTCTCTAAATGACCAAACCACCTCAACAACCCCTCTTCTGCCCTCTGACTAATGCTTTTATTAACTCCACACCTCCTAATTTCCACACTCCGAATTCTCTGCATAACATTTACACCACACATTGCCCTTAGACAGGACATCTCCACTGCCTCCAACCGTCTCCTTGCTGCTGCATTTACCACCCAAGCTTCACATCCATATAAGAGTGTTGGTACTACTATACTTTCATACATTCCCTTCTTTGCCTCCATAGATAACATTTTTTGACTCCACATATACCTCAACGCACCACTCCTTTTTTCCCTCATCAATTCTATGATTAACCTCATCCTTCATAAATCCATCCGCCGACACGTCAACTCCCAAGTATCTGAAAACATTCACTTCTTCCATACTCCTCCTCCCCAATTTGATATCCAATTTTTCTTTATCTAAATCATTTGATACCCTCATCACCTTACTCTTTTCTATGTTCACTTTCAACTTTCTACCTTTACACACATTCTCAAACTCATCCACTAACCTTTGCAATTTTTCTTTAGAATCTCCCATAAGCACAGTATCCAATAAAGTGGTCAGAATTTAGCAATTTTGCCAATTTCACACAAATTTCAAAAGATGCCAATTTCCAAATAGGGTCCAGAATAAACAAGAAAGACATTTCTGGCACTAAAATAACATTTCCTCTGTTCATTAGTCACATCCCCAGGCCCCTCTTACATTTCTCTTGCTTTCCACTTTGATTTTTTATTCTCACAAATAAAAAAAAAGGATTTACTGTTATGCAGACTACTGCATTAGTGTAGAAATGGTATAAATAATATCGGTGCACTTGTGAAAGAATATTAGACTCACCAGTTGACGTGTATTGGACGCTTAGCATGATCTGTTTACATTTGAACTTTGGTAAAAATCGAACATTTCTGCTACTTTGAGCTCAATTTCAAGGTACTTTTCATTGTAAAACCAGTCAAAATCATCTCAATTTCTGTAATATGTCTTCCATTCTATACAATGATACCAGGAAAACTAAAATACAAAAATAAATCTCATATGAAAATACAGTGCAAAGTCGCTGTTTTAAACCAAAAACACAGTTTTTTTTTCTAATTACGCACTGTGAGCTGCAGGATTTTTTTATACTGTGCACACTGACCACATAGACCCATTCTTTCATATGTATGCCTACCAGCTTTCTCTTGCTAGATTTGAGGGCGCTAGAATTTATGCGTACTAGCATGAAAATGCTAGCAGGAAAATGCAAACTCCCTTCCTGTAAGCTTTTTCACCCTGAAATGTGTACCTCTTCAGTACAGGAAAGACTGTGCTATAACTTAAATTGCCAGGCACACCATCTAAAGGGTACAAAAAGATACAAAACATCCAGGCCATGGGAAAACCTGGGTAGCCACAGCCACTCAAGAGGGAGAGGTTTTTTAGTGGCAGGAAGGAAAAAAAACTGGCAGGAAATGGCAGAAATCGTACACCAAATCCAGTCATTCCTGGAGTGGAACCACAGTCGATGGCCTCCACTCCAAACCAACAGATACAGATACTAATGCTGGAAAAAAAATCCCCCCCAGTACCAACAATACCACCAGTCCGATGACATTCTTCTTTGCAAATATACAGGGTCTAAAGCCAGCAACAAACAACAAAATACCTTTCATCCGTGGACTGCTTGTAGAGGCAAAGGCAATGTTCGCGGCTTTCACTGAGACCCACATAAAGGATCACTTGGACAACAAAATATGGATCCCAGGTTACAACCTATACAGATGTGACAGAGTGAACAGGCAAAAGGGGGGGGGGGTTGGCCTGTACATTGCAGAGTCACTTGTTTCCACAGAACTGCTAAATGCCTCAAATGATGTAGTGGAAGTTTTAGCAGTAAAGGTCGAGAACCAAAACCTAGTCATTGTGGTAGTCTACAAGCCTCCGGATGCAACATCCCAGCAATTCCAGGAACAGCTGTTAAAAATTGACCACTGTCCGGAAAATCTTCCAGCTCCTGCACTCAACATCTTGCTCCTGGGGGATTTCAACTTAAGGCACCTAAAATGGAGGAATATTGCAAATAATACTGTTGCAGTAATAACACCAGGAGGCAGCTCTGATGAAAACTCACACTCACACGAGCTTTTAAATCTCTGCACAAAATTCAATTTAAACCAGCAAATAATAGAGCCTACTAGACTGGAGAATACACTAGACCTCATCTTCACTAACAATGATGATCTGATAAGAAATGTCACCATATCAAAAACAATATACTCAGATCACAACATAATTGAGGTTCAGACATGTATGAGTGGAGCCCCAGGCAGACACAATGAGACTAGTCACGAGGGAGCATTCACCAAATTCAACTTCAATAACAAAAACATAAAGTGGGACCAAGTAAACCAAGTCCTAACCGATATAAGCTGGGAAGATATACTAAGCAACACTGACCCCAACGTATGCCTAGAACAGATTAACTTGGTGGCACTCGATGTATGCACAAGGCTTATTCCTCTAAGAAAAAGGAGGAGTAGATGTAAAATAGAAAGAGACAGGCGCTCCCTTTACAGGCGACGGAAAAGAATAACAGAGCGGCTAAAAGAGGTCAATATTTCTGAAATGCGTAGGGAGACACTGGTCAGAGAAATAGCAAGCATCGAACTCAAGCTAAAGGAATCTTATAGGAGTCAGGAATCGCGGGAAGAACTAAAAGCCATAAATGAAATCAAAAGAAACCCAAAGTATTTCTTCTCCTATGCCAAATCAAAGTCGAGAACAACATCCAGTATTGGGCCCCTACTTAAACAAGATGGGTCCTACACAGATGACAGCAAGGAAATGAGTGAGCTACTCAAGTCCCAATATGACTCAGTTTTTAGCAAGCCCCTAACCAGACTGAGAGTCGAAGATCAAAATGAATTTTTTATGAGAGAGCCACAAAATTTGGTTAACACAAGCCTATCCGATGTTATCATGATGCCAAATGACTTCGAACAGGCGATAAATGACATGCCCATGCACTCTGCCCCAGGGCCAGACTCATGGAACTCCGTGTTCATCAAGAACTGCAAGAAGCCCCTATCACAAGCCTTTTCCATCCTATGGAGAGGGAGCATGGACACGGGGGTCGTCCCACAGTTACTAAAAACAACAGACATAGCCCCACTCCACAAAGGGGGCAGTAAAGCAACAGCAAAGAACTACAGACCGATAGCACTAACATCCCATATCATAAAAATCTTTGAAAGGGTCCTAAGAAGCAAGATCACCACCCATCTAGAAACCCATCAGTTACACAACCCAGGGCAACATGGGTTTAGAACAGGTCGCTCCTGTCTGTCTCAACTATTGGATCACTACGACAAGGTCCTAAATGCACTAGAAGATAAAAAGAATGCAGATGTAATATATACAGACTTTGCAAAAGCCTTCGACAAGTGTGACCATGGCGTAATAGCGCACAAAATGCGTGCTAAAGGAATAACAGGAAAAGTCGGTCGATGGATCTATAATTTCCTCACTAACAGAACACAGAGAGTAGTCGTTAACAGAGTAAAGTCCGAGGCAGCTACGGTGAAAAGCTCTGTTCCACAAGGCACAGTACTCGCTCCCATCTTGTTCCTCATCCTCATATCTGACATAGACAAGGATGTCAGCCACAGCACTGTCTTCCTTTGCAGATAACACCCGAATCTGCATGACAGCGTCTTCCATTGCAGACACTGCAAGGCTCCAGGCGGACATCAACCGAATCTTTCAGTGGGCTGCAGAAAACAATATGAAGTTCAGCAGAAAACAATATGAAGTTCAATGATGAGAAATTTCAATTACTCAGATATGGTAAACACAAGGAAATTAAATCTTCATCAGAGTACAAAACAAATTCTGGCCACAAAATAGAGCGAAACACCAACGTCAAAGACCTGGGAGTGATCATGTCGGAGGATCTCACCTTCAAGGACCATAACATTGTATCAATCGCAAAAGCTAGAAAAAGGACAGGATGGATAATGAGAACCTTCAAAACTAGGGAGGCCAAGCCCATGATGACACTCTTCAGGTCACTTGTTCTATCTAGGCTGGAATATTGCTGCACACTAACAGCACCTTTCAAGGCAGGTGAAATTGCTGACCTAGAAAATGTACAGAGAACCTTCACGGCGCGCATAACGGAGATAAAACACCTCAATTACTGGGAGCGCTTGAGGTTCCTGAACCTGTATTCCCTGGAACGCAGGCGGGAGAGATACATGATTATATACACCTGGAAAATCCTAGAGGGACTGGTACCGAACTTGCACACGAAAATCACTCACTACGAAAGCAAAAGACTTGGCAGACAATGCAACATCCCCCCAATGAAAAGCAGGGGTGTCACTAGCACGTTAAGAGACCATACAATAAGTGTCAGGGGCCCGAGACTGTTCAACTGCCTCCCAGCATACATAAGGGGGATTACCAACAGACCCCTGGCAGTCTTCAAGCTGGCACTGGACAAGCACCTAAAGTCGATTCCTGACCAGCCAGGCTGTGGCTCGTACGTTGGTTTGCGTGCAGCCAGCAGCAACAGCCTGGTTGATCAGGCTCTGATCCACCATGAGGCCTGGTCACGGACCGAGCCGCGGGGGCGTTGACCCCCGGAACTCTCTCCAGGTAAACTCCAGGTAAACTCCAGGCATGTCAAAAACCCTGGTGCATAAGCCGTACTAGTAAGGCCGAAACCCCGAAAGGGTTAATGTTGGGGCTGTCTAAAAATGAAATAAGTCTAACTGCCCTCTTACAAACTTACCCTGACATAGTTTCGGATGTCCCCAAAAAAATGTAGACACAGGAAACACTAAGCTTATTAAACTCTCCCCCTACAGAGCTAATCCTGAAAAACAGAGGCTACTTCAACAGGAGGTAGCATTTCTGTTAGAACACAGATTAGTGAAGGAGTCATCCAGTCCATCGGCTTCACCGTGCATCCTTGTTAAGAAGTCTGATGGAGGTTTTCGAATGTGTATAGACTACAATAAGGTGAATGAGATCATTATTCCAGATGCTTAACCTCTGCCATGTTTGGATGACATAGCGGACTTTGTGGGTAAGTGTACTTTTGTTTCCAAACTAGACCTCCTTCAAGGTTACTATCAGGTACTTTTGACAGATAAAGTGAAGGAAATCTCTGCCTTCATAATTACAGTGACTCCATTCAGAATATGGAACTCACTGGCAACGTTCCAGAAGCTAATCCATCAGGCTATTAAAGGACTTGAAGGCACGGCCGCTTATCTGGACGATATAGCAGTAGTTTTCAATATGTGGGACCAACATGTTTCCCGACTTAAAGATCTCTTTGAGAAGTTTAAGAGTTTCCAATTAAATGTTAATTTTTTTTAAGCCATCCTTTGGCCAGTCTACTATTACTTTTTTGAGCCATGAAGTAGGTAATGGTAGTGTAGCCCCTAAGTTTGCTAAAATTCTTGCCATTAAGAATTACCCAGTACCTCATGATAGAAAATCCCTCCAGCATTTCTTAGGGATGGTAGGTTTCTATAGACGATTCTGTAAGAACTTTGAGGATGCCGTAGGCCCCCCCACCTTGCTTACCAGTCAGAAACAAAAATTTCAATGAACCGGAGAGTGTCAACAAGAATTTAAAAAAGTCAAATGGCTACTATGAACTGCACCCATTCTCCTGTCTCTCAATTTTTCAAAACCTTTTGTATTAAAGGTTGATGCATGTGAATCAGGGATAGAAGCAGTACTCCTACAAAAATCTGGGGAAGAGCGGTTGCAGCCTGTCGCTTACTTCTCTGCCTAGTATCAACCTCACCAAAGGGCCTACGCCACCATAGGAAAAGAAGCCCTAGCTCTGATACTTGCATTGGAACATTTCGAGGTCTACGTGGGGCAGTCGTCCTAGGTGGTCACAGTCTACAGCAATCACAATCCTCTTGTCTACCTCAACACCATGAAAAACCACAACACACATCTGATGAGATGGAGTCTCAGGCTGCAACCCTACAACATAAAAGTCATACATATTGCTGGCAAAGACAATGAGCTGGCTGATTCACTTTCTCATGCTTAATTTAGGTTAGGATGTTTTAGGGACCATATGGGTAGCTTAGCTCTTCCCCCCCCCCCCCCTTTATAAATATCTTTTTTTTTAATAATGCTGGTGGGGTTTATTTAGCAAGGGGACAATCTGCTGCCATCCACAGGTGTCTTGAACCAAAGTTAGCCCTACTGTCTGCAGTCTTTCTCTAGGATAAAGTTTGACTGAGTCTAGAGAAAAGTTGAGCCCTATTTAATGAGTTGGATGGCTGAGAGGAAAGGCGGTTCCTTTACTGTTCAATGCCATGGCAGCACTGTACCCATGGAGGTGGAGGCGTAGTCCTGGCCATTAGAGCCCTTTTGGGGAGGGGGTGTGGCATGCAAAGAGTATGTTACAATTTATTCAGCGTATGTCACACCCCCATATAGACTGCCTCACAACCAGCGAACCAGGTGCTAAGGGTTTAACGAGCGATACGGTACCTATCATTAACCCTTTCAGGGTCTGTGCAGTAGATCTATGGCTATACGTTGAGGGTCCAAACCATAGATCTACACCAAAATTCTAGCGGCGTCAAATTTAGTGCAAGAAGGCAGGTAGGCCTACATTTGAGAGAATGGGTCTGTGTGGTGTGTGTGCACCCGCCATAAACAAAAGTTCCAGGCGCCTACATGGCATTGTGGGAACACCACCTCAGTTACCTTTGTTCACCATGCCTCGCTGCAAGGCAGCTCTCACTCTGAGGTGAACTGGGACTCTCCTCTTCGTAACTGATAGTTCAGACTCTGATGGAAGTAGAAATGAAGAAGAATTCTATGGCTTTGATCAATTATTGACCAAAAGCAATGACCAGGATATTGAAAATAGTGCAGAAAATCCTGACAATCCTCAACCTTTTATCTCTGGTGTGGGCACGTCTCAGTCACGTTCAGTTGTACCTCGTAGCAAGAGAAAACTAATATTTTCGCGTGGCCAGACTTCAGTAATGCTGATGATAGTGATGCGGACTGATTTTATTGCTCTTGATGATCATTCAAGTAGTGATAGTGAGGAATCATTCACCAGAGAAGCGTCGGTATATACGCCGTCATATGCGCTCGGGTAGTGTCCCCTATGCAGTGCCCAGGGGACGGAGTACACCCCGGAGTACATCTCATGGCCCTACACCAGGAATAGACAGTGAAAGTGAGGATGATGTGGCTACACTTGGCATGGATAGACCACAGGCATCAGTATGTGGTGGTATTGGTGGTGATAGTGGTAGTGGTGATGGTAGTGCCACGGCCATGCACGACTCGCCAGTCCAGGCTGGGACCCACGCCGCTGACTCCTCAGCTCAAGGACAAAGCAGAGCGTCAGCCACCACCCCACCACAACTACAACTACAACCACAACCAGCTTATGATGTCCAGTATCCACCAGCAAACCGCATCTGGGATTGGCAGCAAAATCCCAATTTTGTTCCCAAGCCCCACCAGTTTGATGACTCTCAAAGTGGAATCCTACCATCTTGTTCCCTTGGAAACACTGCAAATGAACTGAAATTCTTTGAACTATTCTTTGAGCAGCCCTTGCTGGAAACTACCGTCAGGGAAAGTAACAAGTACATGTATTTTGAGTACACCATGGCAAATACGATCATATCACCACAGTCAAGACTACACCGGTGGAAAGAGACAACTGTGGCTGAAATGTATTTGCTTTTTGCAACAATAATGCTTATGTCCCATGTCTATAAGCATAATATAAAATCATACTGGTCCACAGATCAGCTAATTTGTACCCCGGCCTTCAGTGAAATCCCAGTGAACAGGTTTATCTTGCTGTTACATATGCTGCACTTCTCTGACAAAACCAGGCCTGACAGAAGTGACAGGTTATACAAGATTAGAAATGTTTTTATTTATCTGAAACAAAAGTTCAACATGCAATTTTATCCATTCAAGAATCTTGTAATTGACGAGTCTGATTTTGTTCAAAGGTAGACTGTCATTCAAGCAGTATATACCGAGCAAGAGGCAACACTTTGGTATAAAACTGTTTGTACTCTGTGACTGTGACAGTAGCCTGGTATTGGATATTATTGTAAGAACAGGAAGTAAAACATTGAAAGATACCAGGATGTTATTGGGTATCTCAGGTGATGTAGTGAGAAACATGATGGCACCTTATCTTGGTAAGGGGCATACATTATATACTGATAACTGGTACACAAGCCCTTTACTCAGTGATTTCTTGCGAGTGGACATGACAGATATACATGTATGTGGCACAGTGTGTTCTAATCGTAAACATATACCCAGGTTCAACGCAGGCACTTGTAGTGGTGAGGTGCAGGTGTTTACTGCCAATGACATCATGGCATTACGGTGGCATGACAAACGAGATGTCACATTGTTGACAACCATTCACCCTAACAAAATGCAAAACAGTAGCAAAGTTAATAGAGTGACTAATGAACGTATTCGAAAACCAGTGACAGTGATTGATTATACACAAAATATGCGTTTGGATGACAAATGTGACATGCAGATAGGCTTTGTTGATTGTGTACGTAAGAGTTACAAGTGGTACATGAAACTTTTCTTCCATCTCATAGACATTTCAATGCTCAATGCATATAATATGTACCAAATGAAGACCTGCAACAGACCACCGTATGGTGAATTTTGTTTGTCTGTTGTCAGACAACTCATAATGAAGTACTAGGTATCAACACCTGCTATACAAAACCGTCCTTCAACTCCTCAGGAAATACCCAAGCGTTTGAGGAGGGAAGGTGATCATTTCATAATACAGCTTTCTGCAACTAAGAAGAAATTTGCTCAGAAGAGATGTTTGTCTGTGCACAAACAAAATGACAGCAACAAAGATGCAAAGACACTCGGTTTATGTGTGAGGAATATGAGGTACCTCTGTGCATGGTACCTTGTTTCAAGGACTTCCACAGGCTGCAGCAGTTCTAGAAACATGTCCAGTGACTGTACATATGTAAATATATAATAGAACATTAGTATTATACAACATTTGTGCATGTTTATTGTAGTAAACAATAGCCTTAAACTATTACAATAATAACTTTAGTGCGGTTATTGTGTTCAATACAGTGTGTATATATGTATATAAATTATATACAGTATTGGTCTCACAGGCCACAAATGTTACTAGTAAAAGTAAAAAATTAGAAAAAAAGAAAAAAGTATAAAAAAACGTAAAATAAAGAAACGTGATTTTGTGGAAGTCGCTGATGTTGCCACCACCCGCCTCTATATCTTGGTAAGTACTTATCAGAAAATTTTTTGTTTTGTTTTGTTTTATTATCTCCACAAAAATATTATCTTTAATTCTATAATTTTTTTTTTTTTTTTTTTTTTTAAAAATTTCTTGGACACTGGGCCACCCCTTCAGATTTTGTCTTTGGACCCTGAAAGGGTTAAATCGGTACCTTGGTTCATTGACCAATCGCAGGCAAGCCCGCCAAAGGTGAAGTAACGTGGTTCACTTGCAGTAAGCACTGGCAGGCTTGCCTACCTGCTGGTTGAGCACAGTGCACTCTGACTTCTGCTTTGCCATCTGTCACAGTGGTGTACACTCATTATTCTATCTGTACATATTGTACACAGTACACATACCTGTATATAGTGAGTGAAGGCAAATATATATTACAGTCTACTGCTGAGTTTGTTTATTCCAATTCCCATTATGACCAGATCTCACAGGCCATTTATTACCCGTGTTCATAATAAGAGGCTATTGAGGAAAATTAAAGCACACGGAATAGGAGAAATATTTTCCCAAGTAGAGGCATGGTTGACAAATAGGCAGCAGAGAGTTTGCATCAATGGGGAGAAATCAGAGTGGGGAAGCATCACAAGCAGTGTTCCACAAGGGTCTGTGTTGGGCCCTTTGTTGTTCACAACAATTTACATAAATGACATAGATGAGGGAATGAATAGCAACATAAGTAAGTTTGCTGATGACACCAAAATAGGCCATCCAATTCATTCTAATGAGAACATTAGAGCACTCCACAAAGATTTGAATAGACTGATGCAGTGGTTAGAGAAGTGGCAGGTGCAGTTTAATATAGACAAATGCAAAGTTCTAAACGTTGGACAGAAAAATAACCATGCGACATAAACTAATGTAGATCTTAATATTACTGATTGCAAAAAGGATTTAAAAGTTCTGGTTAGCAGTAATCTGAGCCCAAAACAACATTGCATAAATGTTCAAAATAAAGCAAACAGAATCCTTAGCTTCATACCATGAAGCATAAATAACAGAAGTCCTCAGGTTGTTCTTCAACTCTATATATCTTTGGTTAGGCCTCATTTAGAATATACTGCACAGTTCTGGTAATATATTACAGAATGGATATAAATACACTGGGAAACATACAAATGAGGATGACAAAGTTGATCCCATGTATCAGAAATCTTCCCTATGAGGACAGACTGAGGGCCCTGAATCTGCACTCTCTGGAATGGAATAGAATTAGGGGGGATATGATCGAGGTGTATAAATGGAAAACAGGAATAAATAAAGGGGATGTAAATAACATCCTAAAAATATGTGGCCAAGACAGGATTCGCATCAATGGTTTCAAGTTGGAAAAATTCAGATTCAGGAAGGATATAGGAAAGCACTGGTCTAGTAATAAGTTGTGGATGAGTGGATCAAACTCCCGAGTACAGTCATAGAAGCTAAAACCCATAGAAGCCAAAACGTTGGGTAGTTTTAAAAATTGGTTAGATAAATACACAAGTGGGTGAGAGTTAGAACTTTTCTTTGTCAGAGGAAAGAAAGTCTCCCTGAAAATATTGTGTATACATAGTGTATAGTGTATGCTACAGTGGCACCCTAGTACAGTGGACCCCCGGTTTACGATATTTCATTCCAGAAGTATGTTCAGGTGCCAGTACTGACAGAATTTGTTCCCATAAGGAATATTGTGAATTAGATTAGTCCATTTCAGACCCCCAAACATACACATACAAACGCACTTACATAAATACACTTACATAATTGGTCACATTGGGAGCTGATCGTAAACCGGGGGTCCACTGTATATAGAAAATAAATGCTAAAGTGTCATTTAAAACAGGTGAATTTGTAACTGAAGTGATAAGCCTAAAGAGGCAGGTGCCAGAAGTCGCCAGAAACTTACCACACAGGTCAGCTGTTTTAATAATCTTCCTGGCCTGCTAGTGTACCTCGCATATAATCTAGTGATACCAGTGAATAGGAGAATACAGTGTTGTAGTAGCAACTAACCAGTAATATAATGGTACTTAGTGGAGTGGAGTGACTTTCATTAGTTTCTTTCTCTTTTCTTGAAATACCAGACGTATACAGTGAAATTCATATAACCTGTAGTTACCAGCGGTCGCAATATACACAACGAGAAGCAAATATTACTACAGAAAAAGCATCTTTCCTCCAAAAATTCCACCAGTCAACTATAGTGATAATATAGCATTTGTTGTGGTGGAGACGGAAAAAACCTAGAAAAGCTAGATATAGTGATCGATAAACAAGGGTTGAGGCTCAACCGTTCGTCATTGTAGGAGCTGCCAGCAATCACCGGTTCTTCAACACACAAGTTATACTTTTGTATCAATCAAATCACATATTACTCGGTTAGATAATTTCCAGTAGATCCTTCATGTGTTAGCCCAAATCACCGGCCGGTATGTTTTATATAAGTGACCCTTATCAGATCCGACTGGTTCCGAACCCTTGACTGGTCCGAACCCTTGACTGGTCCAAACCCTTGACTGGTCCAAACCCTTGACTGGTCCGAACCCTTGACTGGTCCGAACCCTTGACTGGTCCGAACCCTTGACTGGTCCGAACCCTTGACTGGTCCGAACCCTTGACTGGTCCGAACCCTTGACTGGTCCGAACCCTTGACTGGTCCGAACCCTTGACTGGTCCGAACCCTTGACTGGTCCGAACCCTTGACTGGTCCGAACCCTTGACTGGTCCGAACCCTTGACCGGTTTCAAACGGATTCGTTGGACAATAAAGCATACTGTAAACAGACGGAGTTGTAAGCGCCCTTATCAAACACAAACAATAAATATAAAACAAACGTACTCCGGTAAGCTGTATTAATATACAAGTACTGTTAGAAATAGAAATACAAATAGCTAGAGCTTCACTTTAAGGAGGTTATTAATAGAGTATTCAAGAGGTTACAAGTAGAATTACAGTAAATCAACCATTCAAATCACATTATGAAGCTCTGTGTAGTCTGAAGTCAATCAAACAAACGGGCTTCCACATGGATAAATTGTCATTTTTGTGAAAATTGGTGTCACGCCCCTTGTGCAGATATCCAAGAACTGTCTACAAGCAGTATTAAATCAGGGAAGTGTTTTTGGGTATGCCCAAATGAGATAAATCTGTGGACTAAAATCACAATGGTATTAAAAGAGGATAACATCAAAGCAGCCTTCACAGAAAACCTGGAGGCATTTTATAACAGATGGGAAAATAAAAAGTCTGCGCTGGATGGTATCACCCCCTTGGTGCTGGCCATGTAGTAAGAAACTGAAAGGCTGGAGGTGCTGCCCTGGTAGTCAGTAAATGTGGGGCTGATAGTGCTGTCTTGGTAGACAGTAATGGTGAAGCTGGAGGTGCTGTCCTGGGAGACAGTAATGGTGAAGCTGGAGATTTTGTCCAGGTAGTCAGGAAATATACGCAGGAGGGAATGCATACAAATGACCTCATAGGAGACAGGAGCTGTAGTGGGGAAACAAAGTGTAGTCAAGGACAAGATAAAACCAATATTACAAACTAGTAATACCACAGGAAATAGCAAACAAGAGGACTCCACTAGCAATAGTGAGGATATATTACCAAAAACAACTGGTGAGAGCTCCACTGTTAGTGCTAGTGAGGATAGGAATAAGACAGGTAAACATGCACCAACAGGGAATACAGTCACAAAAACCCAAAGCAAACGGAAACCAAGCCTGTGCACATACTATGCACTTGGTATCTGCAGGCATGGGAAATTTGGAAAAACAGATGGGATGTGCAACTATGACCACCCCAGAAAATGCCGTGCCCATATGACAACAGGAAAATGCAAACTCCCTTCCTGTAAGCTTTTTCACCCTGAAATGTGTCCCTCTTCAGTACAGGAAAGACTGTGCTATAACTTAAATTGCCAGGCACACCATCTAAAGGGGACAAAAAGATACAAAACATCCAGGCCATGGGAAAACCTGGGTAGCCACAGCCACTCAAGAGGGAGAGGTTTTTTAGTGCCAGGAAGGAAAAAAAACTGGCAGGAAATGGCAGAAATCGTACACCAAATCCAGTCATTCCTGGAGTGGAACCACAGTCGATGGCCTCCACTCCAAACCAACAGATACAGATACTAATGCCGGAAAAAAAATCCCCCCCCAGTACCAACAATACCACCAGTCCAATGACATTCTTCTTTGCAAATATACAGGGTCTAAAGCCAGCAACAAACAACAAAATACCTTTCACCCGTGGACTGCTTGCAGAGGCAAATGCAATGTTCACGGCTTTCACAGAGACCCACAAAGGATCACTTTTACAACGAAATATGGATCCCAGGTTACAACCTATACAGATGCGAGAGAGTGAACAGGCAAAAGGAGGGGGGGGGGGGTTGGCCTGTACATCGCAGAGTCACTTGTTTGCACAGAACTGCTTAATGCCTCAAATGACGTAGTGCAAGTTTTTGCAGTAAAGATCGAGAACCAAAACCTAGTCATTGTGGTAGTCTACAAGCCTCCGGATGCAACGTCCCAGCAATTCCAGGAACAGCTGTTAAAAATTGACCACTGTCTGGAAAATCTGCCAGCTCCTGCCCCCAACATCTTGCTCCTGGGGGATTTCAACTTAAGGCACCTAAAATGGAGGAATATAGCAAATAATGTTGTTGCAGTGATAACACCAGGAGGCAGCTCTGACGAGAACTCGCACACACGAGCTTTTAAATCTCTGCACAAAATTCAATTTAAACCAGCAAATAATAGAGCCTACTAGACTGGAGAATACACTAGACCTCATCTTCACTAACAATGATGATCTGATAAGAAATGTCACCATATCAAAAACACACTCAGATCACAACATAATCGAGGTTCAGACATGTATGCGTGGAGCCCCAGACCGACATAATGAGATTAGTCACGAGGGAGCATTCACCAAATTCAACTTCAATAACAAAAACATAAAGTGGGACCAAGTAAACCAAGTCCTAACCGATATAAGCAACACAGACCCCAACTTATGCCTAGAACAGATTAACTCAGTGGCACTCGATGTATGCACAAGCCTTATTTCTCTAAGAAAAAGGAGGAGTAGATGTAAAATAGAAAGACGGGCGCTCCCTTTACAGGCGACGAAAAAGAATAACAGAGTGGCTAAAAGAGGCCAATATATCTGAAATGCGTAGGGAGTTACTGGTCAGAGAAATAGCAAACATCGAACTTAAGCTAAAGGAATCTTGTAGGAGTCAGGAATCGCGGGAAGAACTAAAAGCCATAAATGAAATCGAAAGAAACCCAAAGTATTTCTTTTCCTATGCCAAATCAAAGTCGAGAACAACGTCCAGTATTGGGCCCCTAATTAACAAGCTGGGTCCTACACATATGACAGCAAGGAAATGAGTGAGCTACTCAAGTCCCAATATGACTCAGTTTTTAGCAAGCCCCTAGCCAGACTGAGAGTCGAAGATCAAAATGAATTTTTAATGAGAGAGCCACAGAATTTGGTTAACACAAGCCTATCTGATGTTATCCTGACGCCAAATAACTTCTAACAGGCGATAAATGACATGCCCATGCACTCTGCCCCAGGGCCACACTCATGGAACTCCGTGTTCATCAAGAACTGCAAGAAGCCCCTATCATGAGCTTTTACCATCCTATGGAGAGGGAGCATGGACACGGGGGTCGTCCCACAGTTACTAAAAACAACAGACATAGCCCCACTCCACAAAGGGGGCAGTAAAGCAATAGCAAAGAACTACAGACCGATAGCACTACATCCCATATCATAAAAATCTTTGAAAGGGTCCTAAAAAGCAAGATCGCCACCCATCTAGAAACCCATAAATTACACAACCCAGGGCAACATGGGTTTAGAACAGGTTGCTCCTGTCTGTCTCAACTATTGGATCAGTACGACAAGGTCCTAGATGCACTAGAAGACAAAAAGAATGCAGATGTAATATATACAGACTTTGCAAAAGCCTTCGACAAGTGTGGCCATGGTGTAATAGCTTACAAAATGCGTGCTAAAGGAATAACAGGTAAAATTGATAGATGGATCTATAATTTCCTCACAAACAGAACACAAATAGTAGTAGTCAACAGAGTAAAGTCTGAGGCAGCTACAGTGAAAAGCTCTGTTCCACAAGGCACAGTACTCGCTCCCATCTTGTTTCTCATCTTCATATCTGACAGACAAGGATGTCAGCCACAGCACCGTGTCTTCCTTTGCAGATGACACCCGAATCTGCATGACAGTGTCTTCCATTGCAGACACTGCAAGGTTCCAGGCAGACATCAACCAAATCTTTTAGTGGGCTGCAGAAAACAATATGAAGTTCAACGATGAGAAATTTCAATTACTCAGATATTGTAAACACGAGGAAATTAAATCTTCATCAGAGTACAA
Source organism: Cherax quadricarinatus (assembly GCF_038502225.1). Classification (NCBI taxonomy): domain Eukaryota; kingdom Metazoa; phylum Arthropoda; class Malacostraca; order Decapoda; family Parastacidae; genus Cherax; species Cherax quadricarinatus. The sequence goes on along the minus strand of NC_091334.1, from coordinate 2,227,953 downwards.
AACAAATTCTGGCCACAAAATAGAGCGAAACACCAATGTCAAAGACCTGGGAGTGATCATGTCGGAGGATCTTACCTTCAAGGGCTATAACATTGTATCAATCGCATCTGCTAGAAAAATGAAAAGATGGATAATGAGAACCTTCAAAACTAGGGATGCCAAGCCGATGATGACACTCTTCAGGTCACTTGTTCTATCTAGGCTGGAATATTGCTGCACATTAACAGCACCTTTCAAGGCAGGTGAAATTGCTGACCTAGAAAATGTACAGAGAACCTTCACGGCATGCATAACGGAGATAAAACACCTCAATTACTGGGAGCGCTTGAAGTTCCTGAACCTGTATTCCCTGGAATGCAGGCGGGAGAGATACATGATTATATGCACCTGGAAAATCCTAGAGGGACTAGTACTGAACTTGCACACAAAAATCACTCACAACGAAAGCAAAAGATTTGGCAGACGATGCAACATCCCCCCAATGAAAAGCAGGGGTGTCACTAGCACGTTAAGAGACCATACAATAAGTGTCAGGGGCCCGAGACTGTTCAACTGCCTCCCAGCATACATAAGGGGGATTACCAACAGACCCCTGGCAGTCCTCAAGCTGGCACTGGACAAGCACCTAAAGTCGGTACCTGACCAGCCGGGCTGTGGCTCATACGTTGGCGTGCAGCCAGCAGTAACAGCCTGGTTGATCAGGCTCTGATCCACCAGGAGGCCTGGTCACAGACCGGGCCGCGTGGACGTTGACCCCCAGAACTCTCTCCAGGTAAACTCCAGGACTAGCTTGTGCTAATAGGTCTGATCCCGTGCTCCTTCCATGGGTGGATGTGACCCGGACCTGACTAGGCTGGGTCTGTGGCTTAAGCCGGTAGGTGACTTGTACCTGCCTTGCATGGACCAGTAGGCCTGCTGCAGTGTTCCTTCTTATTTGCATACATTTCATTCATTCATTCACTAATCAATATCCACCTCCAACTACACCTACACACACACACACACACACACACACACACACACACACACACACACACACACACACACACACACACACACACACACACACACCCAGTAGTGGTCAGTGAAGAGGCGGGGCCAGGAGCTGAGTCTCGACCCCTGCAACCACAATTAGGCGGGTACAATTAGGCGAGTATACACACACACACACACACACACACACACACACACACACACACACACACACACACACACACACACGTGCACACACGTGCACACACGTGCACACACGGACCCAGAAGTGTCCCTGTTCGCAGATGATGTGAAGTTAATGAGGAGAATTAAATCAGATGAGGATCAGGTAGGACTTCAAAGAGACCTCGACAGGCTGGACACCTGATCCAGCAACTACCTTCTCGAATTTAACCCTGCCAAATGCAAAGTCATGAAGATCAGGATAGGGCAAAGAACACAGCTGACGGAGTACCTGGAGTTTACCTGGAGAGAGTTCCGGGGGTCAACGCCCCCGCGGCCCGGTCTGTGACCAGGCCTCCTGGTGGATCAGAGCCTGATCAACCAGGCTGTTGCTGCTGGCTGCACGCAAACCAACGTATGAGCCACAGCCCGGCTGGTCAGGAACCGACTTTAGGTGCTTGTCCAGTGCCAGCTTGAAGACTGCCAGGGGTCTGTTGGTAATCCCCCTTATGTATGCTGGGAGGCAGTGGAACAGTCTCGGGCCCCTGACACTTATTGTATGGTCTCTTAACGTGCTAGTGACACCCCTGCTTTTCATTGGGGGGATGTTGCATCGTCTGCCAAGTCTTTTGCTTTCGTAGTGAGTGATTTTCGTGTGCAAGTTCGGTACTAGTCCCTCTAGGATTTTCCAGGTGTATATAATCATGTATCTCTCCCGCCTGCGTTCCAGGGAATACAGGTTCAGGAACCTCAAGCGCTCCCAGTAATTGAGGTGTTTTATCTCCGTTATGCGCGCCGTGAAGGTTCTTTGTACATTTTCTAGGTCAGCAATTTCACCTGCCTTGAAAGGTGCTGTTAGTGTGCAGCAATATTCCAGCCTAGATAGAACAGGTGACCTGAAGAGTGTCATCATGGGCTTGGCCTCCCTAGTTTTGAAGGTTCTCATTATCCATCCTGTCCTTTTTCTAGCTTTTGCGATTGATACAATGTTATGGTCCTTGAAGGTGAGATCCTCCGACATGATCACTCCCAGGTCTTTGACGTTGGTGTTTCGCTCTATTTTGTGGCCAGAATTTGTTTTGTACTCTGATGAAGATTTAATTTCCTCGTGTTTACCATATCTGAGTAATTGAAATTTCTCATCGCCAAAGACTACAAACCTCGCTCAAGGAGAAAGATCTTGGGGTGAGTATAACACCGAGCATGTCTCCGGAAACACATCAACCAGATAACTGCTGCAGCATATGGACGCCTGGCAAACCTGGGAACAGCGTTCCGATACTTTAGTAAGGAATCATTCCAGGCACTGTACATTGTGTACGTCAGGCCCATACTGGAGTATGCAGCACCTGTTTGGAACCCACACTCGATCTAGCATGTCAAGAAATTAGAATAAGTGTAAAGGTTTGCGACAAGGTTAGTTCCCGAGCTAAGGGGACTGTCCTACAAAGAGAGGTTATGGGAAATCAGCCTGACGACACTGGAGGACAGGAGGGTTAGGGGAGACATGATAACAACATACAAAATGCTGTGTGGAATACACAAGGTGGACAGAGACAGTTTGTTCCAGAGAGGGGACACAGAAACAAGGGGTCACAATTGAAAGTTGAAGACTCAGATGAGACAAAGGGATGTTAGGAAGTATTTCTTCAGTCAGAGTAGTCAGGAAGTGGAATAGCCTAGCAAGTGAGGTAGTGGAGGCAGGAACCATACATAGCTTTATGATGAGGTATGATAAAACTCATAGACCAGGGAGAGAGAGGACCTAGTAGCACTCAGTGAAGAGGCGGAGCCAGGAGCTGAGTCTCGACCCGTGCAAAAACAATTAGGCGAGTATACACGCACACACCCTAGAAAACAAAATATAATGCATTCGTGATAATATAAGCTAGGTTATCACTTCTCAACCACACTACGTAAGCACAATACAAACCAAACACTTACTACCACAACACGCCACGTAAGCATACAACAAACCCAAACATCACTCACCATTTACTACCACAATCTAACCACACCACCATTAACCACAACCCTCGTAAACACAACCACAACCATCAACCACAACACACGTATGCCCAACAACCACAACAGTACACGTAACAACCACCATCAACCACATCAGTACACACAACCACCATCAACCACAACAGTACACACAACAACCATCAACCATAACATTACACACAACCACCATCAACCACAACAGTACACATAACCACCATCAACCACAACAGTACACATAACCACCATCAACCACAACAGTATACACAACAACCACCATCAACCACAACAGTACACACAACAACCACCATCAACCACAACAGTACACACAACCACAACAGTACACACAACACCCACCATCAACCACAACAGTACACACAACAACCACCATCAACCAAAACAGTACAAACAACAACCACCATCAACCACAACAGTACACGCAACAACCACAACAGTACACACAACCACAACAGTACACATAACCACTATCAACCACAACAGTACACGCAACAACCACCATCAACCACAACAGTACAAACAACCACCATCAACCACAACAGTACAAACAACAACCACCATCAACCACAACAGTACAAACAACAACCACCATCAACCACAACAGTACACATAACCACCATCAACCACAACACTACACACAACAACCATCATCAACCACAAGAGTAAACACAACAACCATCAACCACAACAGTACACACAACAACCATCAACCACAACAGTACAACAACCATCAACCACAACAGTACACACAACCACCATCAACCACAACAGTACACACAACCACCATCAACCATAACAGTACACACAACCACCATCAACCATAACAGTACACACAACCACCATCAACCACAACAGTACACATAACCACCATCAACCACAACAGTACAACAACCATCAACCACAACAGTACACACAACCACCATCAACCACAACAGTACACACAACCACCATCAACCACAACAGTACACACAACAACCACCATCAACCATAACAGTATACACAACAACCATCAACCACAACAGTACACACAACAACCACCATCAACCACAACAGTACACAACCACAACAGTACACAGAACACCCACCATCAACCACAACAGTACACACAACAACCACCATCAAGCAAAACAGTACAAACAACCACCATCAACCACAACAGTACACGCAACAACCACAACAGTACACACAACCACAACAGCACACACAACCACTATCAACCACAACAGTACATGCAACAACCACCATCAACCACAACAGTACAAACAATAACCACCATCAACCACAACAGTACAAACAACCACCATCAACCAGAACAGTACAAACAACCACCATCAACCACAACAGTACACACAACCACAACAGTACACACAACCACAACAGTACACATAACCACCATCAACCACAACAGTATACACAACCACCATCAACCACAACAGTACACACAACAACCACCATCAACCACAACAGTTCACAACCACAACAGTACACACAACAACCACAACAGTACACACAACCATCAACCACAACAGTACACACAACCACATCAGTACACACAACAACCACAACAGTACAGAGAACCACCATCAACCACAACAGTACACAACCACAACAGTACACACAACAACCACAACAGTACACACAACCATCAACCACAACAGTACACACAACCACAACAGTACACACAACAACCACCATCAACCACAACAGTTCACACAACAACCACAACAGTACACACAACAACCACCATCAACCACAACAGTACACACAACCACAACCATCAACCACAACAGTACACACAACCACCATCAACCACAACAGTACAAACAACAACCACCATCAACCACAACAGTACACACAACCACCATCAACCACAACAGTACACAACCATCAACCACAACAGTACAAACAACAACCACCATCAACCACAACAGTACACACAACAACCACCATCAACCACAACAGTACACACAACCACCATCAACCACAACAGTACACAACCATCAACCACAACAGTACACACAACCACCATCAACCACAACAGTACACACAACCACAACAGTACACAACAACCACCATCAACCACAACAGTACACACAACAACCACCATCAACCACAACAGTACACACAACAACCACCATCAACCACAACAGTACACACAACCACCATCAACCACAACAGTACATGCAACAACCAAAATATTACACACAACAACCACCATCAATCACAACAGTACACAGCCATCAACCACAACAGTACACACAACAACCATCAACCACAACAGTAAACACAGCCATCAACCACAACAGTACAACAACCACCATCAACCACAACAGTACACATAACCACCATCAACCACAACAGTACGCACAACAACCACCAACAACCACAACAGTACACATAACCACCATCAACTACAACAGTACACACAACCACAACAGTACACATAACCACCATCAACCACAAAAGTACACACAACCACCATCAACCAAAGCAGTACACACAACAATCACCATCAACCACAACAGTACACACAACAACCACCATCAACCACAACAGTACACCTAACCACCATCAACCACAACAGTACACAACCACCATCAACCACAACAGTACACACAACAACCACCATCAACCACAACAGTACACACAGCAACCACCATCAACCACAAAAGTACACACAACCACCATCAACCACAACAGTACACACAACAACCATCAACCATAACAGTACACACAACCACCACCATCAACCACAACAGTACACAACCACCATCAACCACAACAGTACAACAACCATCAACCACAACAGTACACACAACCACCATCAACCACAACAGTACACACAACCACCATCAACCACAATAGTACAACAACCATCAACCACAACAGTACACACAACCACCATCAACCACAACAGTACACACAACAACCACCATCAACCATAACAGTACACACAACCACCATCAACCACAACAGTACACATAACAACCACAACAGTACACATAACCACCATCAACCACAACAGTATACACAACCACCATCAACCACAACAGTACACAAAACAACCACCATCAACCACAACAGTACACACAACAACCACAACAGTACACACAACACCCACCATCATCCACAACAGTACACACAACCACCATCAACCAAAACAGTACAAACAACAACCACCATCAACCACAACAGTACACGCAACAACCACAACAGTACACACAACCACAACAGTACACATAACAACCACCATCAACCACAACAGTACACGCAACAACCATCAACCACAACAGTACAAACAATAACCACCATCAACCACAACAGTACAAACAACCACCATCAACCACAACAGTACAAACAACAACCACCAACAACCACAACAGTACACACAACCACAACAGTACACACAACCACAACAGTACACATAACCACCATCAACCACAACAGTATACACAACCACCATCAACCACAACAGTACACACAACCACCATCAACCACAACAGTTCACAACCACAACAGTACACACAACCACAACAGTACACACAACCACCATCAACCACAACAGTACACACAACCACAACAGTACACACAACAACCACAACAGTACACAGAACCACCATCAACCACAACAGTACACAGCCACAACAGTACACACAACAACCACAACAGTACACACAACCACCATCAACCACAACAGTACACACAACCACAACAGTATACACAACCACCACCATCAATCACAACAGTACACACAACAACCACCATCAACCACAACAGTACACACAACCACCATCAACCACAACAGTACACACAACAACCACCATCAACCACAACAGTACACAACAACCACCATCAACCACAACAGTACACACAACCACCATCAACCACAACAGTACACACAACAACCACCAACCACAACAGTACACACAACAACCACAACAGTACACACAACCACCATCAACCACAACAGTACACACAACAACCACCATCAACCACAACAGTACACACAACAACCACCATCAACCACAACAGTACACAACAACCACCATCAACCACAACAATACACACAACCACAACAGTACACACAACCACAACAGTACACACAACCACCATCAACCACAACAGTACACACAACCACCATCAACCACAACAGTACACACAACAACCACCATCAACCACAACAGTACACACAACAACCACCATCAACCACAACAGTACACACAACAACCACCATCAACCACAACAGTACACACAACAACCACCATCAACCACAACAATACAACAACCACCATCAACCACAACAGTACACACAACAACCATCAACCACAACAGTACAACAACCACCATCAAAAACAACTACACACAACAACCACCATCAACCACAACAGTACACACAACCACCATCAACCACAACTGTACACACAACCACCATCAACCACAACAGTACAACCACCATCAACCACAAAAGTACAACAACCACCATCAACCACAACAGTACAACAACCACCATCAACCACAACAGTACAAACAACAACCACCTTCAACCACAACAGTACAAACAACCACCATCAACCACAACAGTACAAACAACCATCAACCACAACAGTACACACAACAACCACCATCAACCACAACAGTACACACAACAACCACCATCAACCACAACAGTACACACAACAACCACAACTACACACAACCACTATCAACCACAACAGCACACACACAACCACCATCAACCCCAACAGTACACACACAACCACCATCAACCACAACAGTACACACAACAACCACCATCAACCACAACAGTACACACAACAACCACCATCAACCACAACAGTACACACAACAACCATCAACCACAACAGTACACACAACAACCACCATCAACCACAACAGTACACACAACCACAACAGTACAACAACCACCATCAACCACAACAGTACACACAACAACCACCATCAACCACAACAGTACACACAACAACCACCATCAACCACAACAGTACACACAACCACAACAGTACAACAACCACCATCAACCACAACAGTACACACAACCACCATCAACCACAACAGTACACACAACAACAACCATCAACCACAACAGTACACACAACAACCACCATCAACCACAACAGTACAACAACCACCATCAACCACAACAGTACACACAACAACCACCAACCACAACAGTACAACCACCACCATCAACCACAACAGTACACACAACAACCACCATCAACCACAACAGTACACACAACAACCACCATCAACCACAACAGTACAACAACCACCATCAACCACAACTACACACAACAACCATCAACCACAACAGCACAAACAACAACCACCATCAACCACAACAGTACACACAACAACCACCATCAACCACAACAGTACACACAACAACCACCATCAACCACAACAGTACACACAACAACTACCATCAACCACAACAGTACACACAACCACCACCATCAACCACAACAGTACAACAACCACCATCAACCACAACAGTACACACAACAACCACCATCAACCACAACAGTACACACAACCACCATCAACCACAACAGTACACACAACCACCATCAACCACAACAGTACACACAACCACCATCAACCACAACAGTACACACAACAACCACCATTAACCACAACAGTACAACAACCACCATCAACCACAACAGTACACACAACCACCATCAACCACAACAGTACACACAACCACCATCAACCACAACAGTACACACAACCACCACCATCAACCACAACAGTACACACACAACCACCATCAACCACAACAGTACACACAACAACCACCATCAACCACAACAGTACACACAACGACAACAGTACAACAACCATCATCAACCACAACAGTACACACAACCACCATCAACCACAACAGTACACACAACCACCACCATCAACCACAACAGTACACACACAACCACCATCAACCACAACAGTACACACAACAACCACCATCAACCACAACAGTACACACAACGACAACAGTACAACAACCATCATCAACCACAACAGTACACACAACCACCATCAACCACAACAGTACACACAACCACCATCAAACACAACAGTACAACAACCACCATCAACCACAACAGTACACACAACCACCACCATCAACCACAACAGTACAACAACCACCATCAACCACAACAGTACACACAACAACCACCATCAACCACAACAGTACAACAACCACCATCAACCACAACAGTACACACAACAACCACCATTAACCACAACAGTACAACAACCACCATCAACCACAACAGTACACACAACAACCACCATCAACCACAACAGTACACACAACAACCACCATTAACCACAACAGTACAACAACCACCATCAACCAACCTGACAACTCCAGCAGGGGGGGGAGGGGGGTTAATGAACCATCTACCCTGGCTGTGGTGAACACTTCAAGCTGCTTTCAAGCATGAGAAATGAAGTCGTTCCTTTGTAATGTGTCTCAGGCGATGAGACATGTCACAACACCTCACTAGACGTGAAAGTGTCACGTCACTACCTGCGCCTGCCTCTTCTTCTCCACCTCCTACGCCAGGCACCCAACACCTCTCACGGCAGCAGTTGTTGTACCGTCAAAGAATACTTGTCAATTTATATTAACGGATTCCGTACATAACATACAAGAAAAAATTACAATAGTCTTGACGATATACAGAAGTTATTGGCACTCATATATAGTTAATTATGTGGATTTAACATAGAATAAAATAGTAAATTCAAGACCCCCCCAGTGGCACTGTTACTTTTTTGGGTTATCATATATAATTTACACGTAATAATAATAATAATAATAATAATAATAATAATAATAATAATTTTTATTTTAGCATGATGCATATTTGTACAAAGGAGTACAATAATTTGGTGTACATTTCAAAAGCCCCTTTTTTATGTAGAACATTTCTGGCAAACTTAAGACTAACTTAAGATAAATAACGCAATAACAGCATAATAACTGTACATATGGTCATTGAGCGAGTTACAATGATTACAGTTAGTATAAACCTTGGTAATAAATACCGAAAAGTTGGTTTAGAAAGACACGTAAGCAAACACTATAACATATATATTAGAAAACGTTTCGGTCCTGGGACCTTGATCACGAAACGTTTTCTAATATATATGTTATAGTGTTTGCTTACGTGTCTTTCTAAACCAATGATTACAGTATAACTGAATATTCTATTAGTTCATGCTATATGGCTTAAATAAGTTTGGGTAGTTAGTTTAATATGTTTATTATGCACCTCATACCCATACTGTGGGTGGTAGTCAAAAGATTACAGAGGTACATAATAGGTCCAGGGACTGGACTCCAAAGTTTTGATAGCTGAACAAGGTACAAAGGTAATGAAATCACAAGTTACAAAGGTAACTTTGGCAGAGAAGAATCACAGTTACTATATATGATATTGTAATGATGTGGACCTGTACCTAAGTAAAATTACCTGCTAATGTGAGATTCACACTCAGATTCTCTATTTAAAAGTAACTGCATATACAAAGTACAATAATCAGAAATCTCATACAACTAATAACAAACAAACCAATGGAAATACGTCACTTTGACTTTTATTGGGGAGGGGGGAGGTTATCCTAGGTGGCTAAAGCTCCCGCTTCACACACGGAGGGTCCGGGTTCGATTCCCGGCGGGTGGAAACATTTCGACACGTTTCCTTACACCTGTTGTCCTGTTCACCTAGCAGCAAATAGGTACCTGGGTGTTAGTCGACTGGTGTGGGTCGCATCCTGGGGGACAAGATTAAGGACCCCAATGGAAATAAGTTAGACAGTCCTCGATGACGCACTGACTTTCTTGGGTTATCCTGGGTGGCTAACCTTCCGGGGTTAAAAATCCGAACGAAATCTTATCTTATCTTATCTTAACGGAAATACGTCACTTTGACTTTTATTGGGGAGGGAGAGGTTATCCTAGGTAATTTACACTATGTATAATAACTGCACTTATGTGTGCCTGTGCCTAAATAATATATCTATCTACTTAGTCACTGTTAGGGATCATTGTAACCATCTTGTCTGATTTTTGGGATTATCTTTAGTAATCTACACATATGCTGCTATGTATGATAATTTATGTAACTATTTATGTATACCTGAATAACTAATCTCTTCCACCACTTATCTCCAGTAGTTTTTTATCCTATCTAACAGCAAATTTAACTATTTTTCGTGGCAAAACTTGACACACTAGTCTGTCACAGTTTACCACACTATCATAGTATGATAGTAAGATACAATAACCTGACGCGATAAACAATTTTCCTTTCTATATACTAACCGAAATATTTGGTGAATCTTTTCGCTAATCTTCGACCATCAGTCTCATGCAAAAACAAAAAAATAATAGTCATAATACCATGAGGCCTGGTCTCAGTCCGGGCCGCGGGGGCGTTGACCCCCCCGAAAACCTCTCCAGGTAAACTGCAGGTAAACTCCAGGTACCGTGGCTGGGACGAAATCACAAATAACCCCTCACTTAGTAACTTTGTTTAGACATATATGCACATAAATACATAGTGTAAATTACCTAGGATAACCCAAGCATTGTCAGACAAAGTGTCTTATGTCCACTGGGTTGCCTTTTATTTTCGTTGTACACCAGTGCTGATAAAATAACAATGGTTATAAATGACCATAATTTTTAAAGGGGTGGACCGGTAAGCCAGCGGAAGGCCTCGGTCAGATGACCAAAAGCTCCAAAGGCGGGTCATCATCTGACTAAGACCCGCGTCAGGAAACATTTGTCCTGTTTCCTGACGAACCTTACCTAACCTAACCAGTGCTGATATTTGTGTAAAAGACTGGTAAAGTAAAAGGACACAAGTGCAACTAATGTGATATTTTATTGTGGCAACGTTTCGCTCTCCAGGAGCTTTATCAAACCAATACAAACAATACATGGACACAGAGGGTATATATAGGCTCAGAGTAAGGTGTAATACACTCTAAGCCTATATATACCCTCTGTGTCCATGTACTGTTTGTAACGACTTGACAAAGCTCCTGGAGAGCGAAACGTTGCCGCAATAAAATGTCACAGTAGTTACACTTGTGTCAGTTTACTGTACATATTGACGGTAATTCTACCAACATTATTACAATAGACTGGTAAAGCCTGAAGCGCAGGTGAAACATTTCTCAAGATTCCTAATGGTCATGTCTTCTCGTCATGTTCATATTAATGTAGGTTTACCAGGGCTGGTAAACCACCACGTGGTTTACTAGTCAGGAGCTGACGAAGGAGTGTCTGGAGTTTACCTGGACAGAGTTCCGGGGGCCAACGCCCCCGCGGCCCGGTCTGTGACCAGGCCTCCTGGTGGATCAGAGCCTGATCAACCAGGCTGTTACTGCTGACTGCACGCAAACCAACGTACGAGCCACAGCCCGGCTGGTCAGGAACCGACTTTAGGTGCTTGTCCAGTGCCAGCTTGAAGACTGCCAGGGGTCTGTTGGTAATCCCCCTTATGTATGCTGGGAGGCAGTTGAACAGTCTCAGGCCCCTGACACTTATTGTATGGTCTCTTAACGTGCTAGTGACACCCCTGCTTTTCATTGGGGGGATGTTGCATCGTCTGCCAAGTCTTTTGCTTTCGTAGGGAGTGATTTTCGTGTGCAAGTTCGGTACTAGTCGCTCTAGGATTTTCCAGGTGTATATAATCGTGTATCTCTCCCGCCTGCGTTCCAGGGAATACAGGTTTAGGAACCTTAAGCGCTCCCAGTAATTGAGGTGTTTTATCTCCGTTATGCGCGCCGTGAAGGTTCTCTGTACATTTTCTAGGTCAGCAATTTCACCTGCCTTGAAAGGTGCTGTTAGTGTGCAGCAATATTCCAGCCTAGATAGAACAAGTGACCTGAAGAGTGTCATCATGGGCTTGGCCTCCCTAGTTTTGAAGGTTCTCATTATCCATCCTGTCATTTTTCTAGCAGATGCGATTGATACAATGTTATGGTCCTTGAAGGTGAGATCCTCCGACATGATCACTCCCAGGTCTTTGACGTTGGTGTTTCGCTCTATTTTGTGGCCAGAATTTGTTTTGTACTCTGATGAAGATTTAATTTCCTCGTGTTTACCATATCTGAGTAATTGAAATTTCTCATCGTTGAACTTCATATTGTTTTCTGCAGCCCACTGAAAGATTTGGTTGATGTCCGCCTGGAGCCTTGCAGTGTCTGCAATGGAAGACACTGTCATGCAGATTCGGGTGTCATCTGCAAAGGAAGACACGGTGCTGTGGCTGACATCCTTGTCTATGTCGGATATGAGGATGAGGAACAAGATGGGAGCGAGTACTGTGCCTTGTGGAACAGCTTTTCACCGTAGCTGCCTCGGACTTTACTCTGTTGACGACTACTCTCTGTGTCCTGTTAGTGAGGAAATTATAGATCCATCGACCGACTTTTCCTTTTATTCCTTTAGCAGGCATTTTGTGCGCTATTATGCCATGGTCACACTTGTCGAAGGCTTTTGCAAAGTCTGTATATATTACATCTGCATTCTTTTTGTCTTCTAGTGCATCTAGGACCTTGTCGTAGTGATCCAATAGTTGAGACAGACAGGAGCGACCTGTTCTAAACCCACATTGCCCTGTGTTGTGTAACTGATGGGTTTCTTGATGGGTGGTGATCTTGCTTCTTAGGACCCTTTCAAAGATTTTTATGATATGGGATGTTAGTGCTATCGGTCTGTAGTTCTTTGCTGTTGCTTTACTGCCCCTTTTGTGGAGTGGGGCTATGTCTGTTGTTTTTAGTAACTGTGGGACGACCCCCGTGTCCATGCTCCCTCTCCATAGGATGGAAAAGGCTCGTGATAGGGGCTTTTTGCAGTTCTTGATGAACACGGAGTTCCATGAGTCTGGTCCTGGGGCAGAGTGCATGGGCATGTCATTTATCGCCTGTTCGAAGTCATTTGGCGTCAGGATAACATCGGATAGGCTTGTGTTAACCAAATTCTGTGGCTCTCTCATAAAAAATTCATTTTGATCTTCGACTCTCAGTCTGGTTAGGGGCTTGCTAAAAACTGAGTCATATTGGGACTTGAGTAGCTCACTCATTTCCTTGCTGTCATCTGTGTAGGACCCATCTTGTTTAAGTAGGGGCCCAATACTGGACGTTGTTCTCGACTTTGATTTGGCATAGGAGAAGAAATACTTTGGGTTTCTTTCGATTTCATTTATGGCTTTTAGTTCTTCCCGCGATTCCTGACTCCTGTAAGATTCCTTTAGCTTAAGTTCGATGCTTGCTATTTCTCTGACCAGTGTCTCCCTACGCATTTCAGATATATTGACCTCTTTTAGCTTCCTGACGCGTGCCTTAGTCGTATGATGACCCACAGCTGGAGCTTTTAGTGATCCCATGGCCTGGCTGACAAAGCTCTCGCTTCACACACGAAGGGCCCGGGTTCGATTCCCAGCGGGGTAGAAACATTTCGACGCTTTTCCATACACCTACTGTCCTGTTCACCTAGTAGCAATTAGGTACCTGGGTGTTAGTCGACCGATGTGGGTCGCATCCTGGGGGACAAAATTGAGGACCCCAATGGAAACAGTCCTCGATGACTCACTGCCTTTCTTGGGTTATCCAGGGTGGCTAACCCTGAAGGGATTAAAAATCCGAAAGAAATCTAAAAAACATGGTTATAATTGTAACCATTAACTTTATATATATATTAATCGGAGTGTGGAGTGTGCAGTACCGTTTACAGCCCTATGGCGGAAGCAGCCCTATGACAAAGGCACAGTGATCCGTCCTCGTGTCAGGTTGAGTACTCCTTACAGCCCTATGGCGGGGGCAGCCCTATGACAAGGACACAGTGACTATCAACTTCATGTAAGCCATTCCTGGTACTCAGGCCGCACCCCGAGTGCCAGAACGACTCAGAAGATTCTCTGGAGGTGTGTTGAACATCTGACGTCTGACAGAAGTCTGTGGTATGTGGTGACACGAATAAGATCGATCGGCAGTGCACTCAGGTCACACACTGAGGTCCAGGGATCGATCCCCCGGTAAGGTTAGAAAACATTAGGACCTGCTTTCCGTTTACACAGGAGCTGCCAGAAGTCACCGGTTTCTCCAACACGCAAGTTATACTTTCTGTATCAATCTAAACACATATTACTTTATTAAATAATATTCCAGTAGTGCTTTCACGAGCTAGTCCAAAATCACCGACCGGATTCGTAAAATAAGTGATTCACTGACCGGATTCGTCCAGGAAATAAGTGAACCACGATCGGATTCAAAATCTGAAAGAGTTCCTAGGCGCCCTTAATACCCAAATGGATTCGTTGAAAAAATAAGGTATTCTATGACCGGATTAATAAGCTGAGGGGTTTTACACGCCCTTATCAAACACCCAAACAGTAACTACTAGAGCAGTAAGATTATCCAAGCACATACACGTACAAATACAAAAAGATACAATACAATTAGATCTACACTTTAAGGAGGATATTAGTAGAATATACAGTAAACCAATAAAATCACATCATGAAATCCTGTGTAGTCTACAACCAACCAAACAAACGGGCTACTGCATGGATTTCGTGTAACTTCTGTGGGAAATGGGCCCACACACATTGTGCAGATATTAAGGAATCATCTACAATAGAAATTAAATCAGGATAGTGTTTTTGGGTATGCCCAAATGAGATCGAACTGTGGAATAAATCACCTGGAGTTTACCTGGAGAGAGTTCCGGGGATCAAGGCACCCGCAGCCCGGTCTGTGACCAGGCCTCATGGTGGATCAGGGCCTGATCAACCAGGCTGTTACTGCTGGCTGCACGCAATCCAACGTACGAGCCTCAGGTACCGACTTTGAGTGCTTGTCCAATGCCTGC
The DNA here is from genome assembly GCF_038502225.1 of Cherax quadricarinatus. Taxonomy (NCBI): domain Eukaryota; kingdom Metazoa; phylum Arthropoda; class Malacostraca; order Decapoda; family Parastacidae; genus Cherax; species Cherax quadricarinatus. The sequence continues at coordinate 2,211,854 of NC_091334.1, read as the reverse complement.
TTGAAGACAGCCAGGGGTCTATTGGTAATTCCCCTTATGTATGCTGAGAGGCAATTGAACAGTCTTGGGCCCCTGCCTCTTATTGTTTTGTCTCTCAACGTGCTAGTGACACCGCTGCTTTTCATTGGGGGGGGGGGATGCTGTATCGTCTGCCGAGTCTTTTGCTTTTATAGGGAGTGATTTTCGTGTGCAAGTTCGGTACTAGTCCCTCTAGGATTTTCCAGGTGTATATAATCATGTATCTCTCCTGCCTGCATTCCAGGGAGTACAGGTTCAGGAACTTCAAGCGCTCCCAGTAATTGAGGTGTTTTATCTCAGTTATCAGTAATGCATGCCGTGAAGGTTCTCTGTGCATTTTCTAGGTCAGTAATTTCACCTGTCTTGAAAAGTGCTGTTAGTGTGCAGCAACATTCCAGCCGACCTGAAGAGTGTCATCATGGGCTTGGCATCCTTAGTTTTGAAGGCACTCATTATCCATCCTGTCATTTTTCTAGCAGATGCGATTGATACAAAGTTATGGCTCTTGAAGGTGAGATCCTCCTACATGATCACTCCCAAGTCTTTGACGTTAGTTTTTCGCTCTATTGTGTGGCTGGAATTTGCTTTATACTCTGATGAAGTTGTAATTTCCTCACGTTTACCATATCGGAGTAATTGAAAATTCTCATCGTTGAACTTCATATTGTTTTCTGCAGCCATTTGAAAGATTTGGTTGATGTCTGCCTGGAGCCTTGCAGTGTCTGCAATGGAAGACACTGTCATGCAAATTCGGGTGTCATCTGCAAAGGAAGATACGGTGCTGTGGCTTACATCCCTGTCTATGTCAGATATGAAGATGAGGAACAAGATGGGAGCGAGTACTGTGCTTTGCGGAAGAGCTTTTCACCGTAGCCACCTCAGACTTGACTCGTTGTGTTCTATTTGTCAAGAAATTATAGATCCATCTACCAACTTTTCCTGTTATTCCTTCAGCACGCATTTTGTGCACTTTTACGCCATGGTCATACTTGTCAAAGGCTTTTGCAAAGTCTGTGTATACTACATCTGCATTTTTTTTTGTCTTCTAGTGTATGTAGGACCTTGGTATTAAAAGATGATAACATCAAATCAGCCTTCATAGACAACCTGACAGCATTCTATAACAGATGGGGAAACAAAAAGTCTGGGCCAGTTGGTGCTATCGCCCCTAGTACAAATACTGTCCTGGTAGACAGTAACTGTAATAATGGAGAACTGAATGTTAGTGGCCTGGAGGGAGACAGGAGCTCTAGTGACACCAAAGATGCTGCCCCGGGTGACACTAGAGATTCCGCCCCGGGTGACACCAACTCTAGCGATGCCGCTGCTGATTAATACGTTACTATTGCTCTGTTGAGTGCATTTTAAATAAGAGAATCGACAGGGAAGCTCTGCACCTGTGCTGACGAGCAAGAGGAGATGCCATTGTTTTTTTAATGTAATAGGAACGTTAATGTAAGGTGCATAATTTTCGTTGCTCTAGGGGTTATATTGGGTTTAAACCTCTGAAATAGGAGCCGAAATTGTTGGATGTGCAGTCCTGCATAATTTGAGCAGCAGATGGACAAGACAGCTCCAGGAACCTCAGATAAGCTATCTAAATTATATTTGTAATTCTGGCCAGTATTATCATCATAAATTTAGGTAGAGAGTGGGTTTCTGTACATGACACTATAATCTCCAGACTAATTGGTGAATGTTATGATTATAAATTCTCCTTCTGTTATGTAAATGTGTATATGTAATCATTAATTTTAATATACAGTCCACAAATTTTTATTAAATTTTACCAGAATTCCTGGTGATGTATATTTCATTTGTAATTAATATAGGTCTAGAGCAACATGTGGAGAGAGAGATTATGGTAGGTATCGAAGGGGAACATTTTTTGTGACCTAGGTGTCCTAAAAATTCCTACTTGTCTCTGTAACTTTGATAAATAATAATTATCTTTGTTACCATTTACTGGTATGTATCTAATGAGATTCATCCAGATAAATTTAATTTTCCACAGGTTCTAAGAAGCAAGATCGCCAAACATCTAGATACCCATCAGTTACACAACTCAGGGCAACGTGGGTTTAGAGGTCTGTCCCAACTACTGGACCACTATGACAAGGTCCTGGATGCTCTAGATGACAAACAAAATGCAGATGTAGTATACACAGACTTTGCAAAAGCCTTTGACAAATGTGACCATGGTGTAATAGCACACAAAATGCGTGATAAAAGAATAACAGGAATAGTATGTAGATGGATCTATAATTTCCTCACAAACAGAACACAAAGAGTAGTAGTCAACAGAGTAAATAAAGTCTGAGGCAGCTACGGTGAAAAGCTCTGTTCCACAAGGCACAGTACTCGCCCTTGTCTTGTTCCTCATCCTCATAACTGACATAGACAGGGATATAAACCACAGCGCAGTGCCTTCCTTTGTAGATGACACTTGAAATTGCATGCCACTGTCCTCAGTGAAGACGCTGCAAGACTCCAGGCGGACATCAACCAAATCTTTAAATGGGCTGCAGAAAACAATGAAGTTCAATGATGAGAAATTCCAATTACTCCGATATGAAAAACATGAGGAAATTAAAACTACATCGGATTATAAAACAAATTCCAACCACACAATAGAGCGAAAAAGTAATGGAAAAGACCTGGGAGTGATCATGTCAGAGGATCTCACCTTCAAAGACCATAACATTGTATCAATCACATCTGCTAGAAATATGACAGAATGGATAATGAAAACCTTCAAAACTAGGAATGCCAAGCCCATGATGACACTCTTCATGTCGCTTATTCTATCTAGGCTGGAATATTGCTGCATACTAACAGCACCTTTCAAGGCAGGTGAAATTGCTGACCTGGAAAATGTAGAGAACCTTCATGACACACATAACTGCGATTAAACATCTAAATTACTGGGAACGCTTGAAGTTCCTCAACCTGTACTACCTAGAACGCAGGCGGGAGAGATACATGATTATATACACCTGGAAAATCCTAGAGGGACTAGTACCGAACTTGCACACGAAAATCACTCACTACGAAAGCAAAAGACTTGGCAGACGATGCAACATCCCCCCAATGAAAAGCAGGGGTGTCACTAGCACGTTAAGAGACCATACAACAAGTGTCAGGGGCCCGAGGCTGTTCAACTGCCTCCCAGCACACATAAGGGGGATTACCAACAGACCCCTGGCAATCTTCAAGCTGGCACTGGACAAGCACCTAAAGTCGGTTCCTGACCAGCCGGGCTGTGGCTCGTACGTTGGTTTGCGTGCAGCCAGCAGTAACAGCCTGGTTGATCAGGCTCTGATCCACCAGGAGGCCTGGTCACAGACCGGGCCGCGGGGGCGTTGACCCCCGGAACTCTCTCCAGGTAAACTCCAGGTAATGAAAGCCAAAGACTCGGCAGACGATGCAACATCCCTGCAATGAAAAGCAGGGGCGCCACTATTATTATTATAATCAAAAAGAAGCGCTAAGCCACAAGGGCTATACAGCGCTGCAGGGGCGCCACGAGCATGATAAGGGACAACACAGTAAGCGTCAGGGGCCCAAGACTGTTCAGCTGCCTTCCAGCATACATAGGGGGATTACCAATAGGCCTCTGACTGTCTTCCAGAAGGCGCTGGACAGGCTCTAAACCCACGTTGCCCCGAGTTGTGTAACTGATGGGTATCTAGATGTTTGGCGATCTTACTTCTTAGAACCTGTGGAAAATTAAATTTATCTGACTAGATGGGCTGTGGTTTGTACGTCGGGTTGTGTGCGGCCAACAGCAACAGCCTGGCTGATCAGGCCCTTATCCACCATGAGGCCTGGTCACAGACTGGGCCGCGGAGGCGTTGAGCCCCGAAACCCTCTCCAGGTTAACTCCAGTAAAATGGGTACCTGGGTGTTAGTTGACTGGTGTGGGTCGCATCCTGGGATAAAATTGACCTAATTTATCCGAAATGCTTTTGTAAGTTTATTCTGATACAGGTATACATAAACAGTTACATAAATTATCATACACAGCAGCATATGTGAAGATTATCTAGGATAACCACAAAAAGTTAATATTGTGATATAAGATGATTTTTTATCAGAGTCCTAAATTTATAAGCTGTCTGGGGATCCTTGACTTGTTCCGGTAGCGAGTTCCAGATCTTCGGGCCTTTTATGTGCATAGCGTTCTTGCATAGTGAGATGTTGAAAAGTGCCTTATGCCTTGTATTGTGACTGCATTCTGTTCTAACTGTCGAGGAGTAGTTTTAGGGGAGGGTTTACAGTGGAGTTTAAAGTTCTGTATATGTAGTAGGCACAATAATAAGAGTGTATGTCTTGTATATTTAGCAAGTTCAATCTTTTGAAAAGTGGTGGGGTGGTTGGCAGTGGTTGAGCCCCAGGCACAAATACCATAGGTGAGGTTAGGATATATTAGAGAGTGGTACAGGGTAAGGAGAGTCGTTTGTGGTACATACTAGTGTATCCTGGAAAGGATTCCAACTGATTTGGAAATTTTCTTGGCTATGTGATGGGTATGGGACTGAAATTTAAGATTATAGTCAAGGAGAAGACCTAGAATTTGCCTTCCGTGTGTCTTGATATATTATTATTATTATTATTATCATCAAAAAGAAGCGCTAAGCCACAAGGGCTATACAGCGCTGCATGTGTCTTGATATAGGGGAACCGTTTAACAGTATGTTGAGTTGAATATTTGAGACTCTGTTGGCTAACAGCATGAAGTATGTTTTGCCTATGTTGAGAGTGAGTTTGTTGGTCATCATCCAAGCATATATCTTTAGCAGTTCATTATTTGCAGTGTTTCCAAGTACAGTTGGGTCTGAATGGGGGTAGACATATGTAGGGTCATCTGCGAATAGAACTGGTAAGGAGTTGGGATGCATTGGGGAGATCATTGATGTAGATGAGAAAGAGGAGTGGGCCTAGGACACTACCTTGGGGTACTCCTACATCTACAGGTTGGATATTATTATTATTATTATTATTATTATTATTATTATTATAATTATAATAAAAAAGAAGCGCTAAGCCACAAGGGCTATACAGTACAGGTTGGATAGCGGTGCTGACTCCATTTGCATGTACATACTGGTGTCTGTCGTTAAGATAGGATTTTAGGTAGTCAAGAGAATGTCCTCTTATGACATAATGATTCAGTCTGAGGTGCAAGAGACTGTGGTCAAGTGTGTCAAACGCTTTTCTTAGGTCGATAAAGAGCCCCAGGGGATATTCATTTTTATCGAGAGCTGTGTATATTAGGTCAAGCATTTGTATAACATCATCATTCGTGCCTTTTTTTTTTTTTTTGGTCTAAATCCAAACTGGCATGGGTTAAGTATGTTGTTGGATGTAAGGTAGGAGTAAAGTCGCTTGTGTATTATTTTTTCAAATATCTTGGAGAGTAAGGATTGTAATTGTTCAAATCAGTTGGATCTCCACTTTTGTGGATCGGGGTGACCCTTGTTGTCTTGAGCATGGATGGGAAGGTTGGGGATGCTCTAGATTAGTTAAACATTGTTGCAATAATGGGCGACAGTTCTGGTGCAGATTTTTTATATATGAATGGCGGCAAGTTATCTAGATCATCTGATTTGTTTTTTTAATGATTTAATGATGAGTGAGACTTCAGTGGGATTAGTTGGAGCTAGGAATAGTGTGTTTGGGTAGTTGCCAGTGAGGTACTCGCTCGGATGGGTATTGAGCTAGGAAAAAACCATACCACGGGCGGGGATAGAACCGGCGATCAGAGTTTCTGATCGCGGGTTCTATCCCTTGCAATCGTGTCATTACGAATTCGTGAGTCATTGAGCTAGGAATTTGGCTCGCTAGCTTTGATCCTACGGTACAGAAAAAAGACATTAAATTTGTCGGCCGTGTCTGTAGGTTACATGCGAGGTTCATCTGGTTTAATCATGTCTATCTCTCTATTTCCAGTCGGTTTCCTTGAACTCAAAATTTTGGAGAGTGTTTGCCAGATACTTTTCATGTCATCTTTCATTTCACTAAATCTATTTTCATAATACATTTGCTTTGATTTACGTATTAGTTTTGGGCGTATTGATGTGTATCTTTTAGTAAATTTTTTAGTAATTAAGCCTAATCTGAACTGTTTTTCAATTTGGTGTTTTTTATTAATAGATTTGAGGATACTTCTAGTTAGCCATGGGCTGTTTAGCCTCTTTTCTGTGATCTGTTTTGTTTTGACTGGGCAATGTTTGTTGTAGAGGTTTAGGGTTTTATGCAAAAAAAAAAAAAAAAAAAAAATTGGTGTCTTTATCTATATTACTACTGTCATTTAGCTGTCTCTGCCAATCACTGGCACCTATTGCTAGTTTTAGGTTGTTTATCGATGTCTCATTATGCAGGCGAAATGAGATCTTTCTTGTTTCTTGAGGCAGTTTATATAAGTTGGTTATGAGAAAGGTAGGGTAGTGGTCTGTGGTGTTATCTGTGATTATACCTGCTTGTAGTGGGGATATTATGTTGGTCCAGATATGGTCGAATAACGAGGCACTTGTGTCAGAGACTCTTGTTGGCTTTATTATTATTATAATCAAAAAGAAGCGCTAAGCCACAAGGGCTATACAGCGCTGCTGTTGGCTTTGTTATAGAGGGTAGCAATAAGCTGTTCATAGCATTTGTGAAATCAGCTACTGGAGGGTCGGTTGCTTGGATAAGGTTGATGTTGAAATCTCCTGCTAGTATCAGATGGTGTTTATTCAATTCTGTCTCAATTATCATGTTTCTAAGGTTATTGATAAAAGTGTAAGTGTTTGAGTATGGTAGTCTGTAGACTGCACCAACTGTTATAGGTTTCTTAAGTGTTCTTGATGTGAATTTAGCTATCATATATTCACCGTTTTCATCCCGTACATTAATTGATTTCACACATTCTAGTTCATCAGAGTAATAGATGGCAATGCCTCCTCCTGATTTGTCGGGCCTACAGTTATGCATGGCTGTGTAACCAGGTATGGTAAATATGTCTCAGATCTTGTCTGAGACAGGTTTCAGTAAGTATAATGAAAGTTATAGTAGTATTTAGAGATTTAAGTAATGCAATGAGGTCATCATAGTGTTTACTCAGTGATCTTACATTGTAGTTGAAGACTGTAATGTTCTTGCTGACACTGAGAAGGGTATTAGTCTGACTAGCGGTGTAGTAATGGCAATTACTGTTTGGATTATGTGTGCTGTTCAATAAGAGGTTGATATCAGGATGATGACTGAGTCAGGCTTTAGCGCCATTAGGATTGCAAACAATTCAGTCTGCAGTGTAGACACCCAGTTGTTAATTCTTATGCCTAGTTCAAAAAATTTATCATAGTTTTTAACGATATATCACTGGTAACATAACTTGTGTCTGTAGCCATGTGATGTACCGTACTAACACTGCCATCTATCGGCCGCGGGGAGAAATATTCGATGTAAACAAGCCCGAAATATCGACCGAGGGATACAGACCTACTTGTCCGGTGCCTCGTAGGTTTATCGCCTTTTAATGAGTTTACGGTTATTCTGCTGCCCAACAAGCACCTCCAGATGCTAATATCCCCTGCCGGTTAGTAGCTCTGTTGTAACCTCTGTACAAATATGAGATAATTGCAAGTAACAGGTATGTGAAGAAGGTTCTGGGGGTTCTCTTCAAACCATCCAAAACCTAATTGCTACAGTGTATATGAGAAGAGTTACAGTATTAACGACAGAATTTTTCGAGCGCCTCTTTCGGCCTTGGTAGTGTACGGACATATTACTATGCTCTGACCATGAGTGAGTCATTCATTACCTCCGTGGGATGCTTGTCCTCGTCTCTGGTGAGGGTAGTCAGCTGGGGCGCCACTCAACTCACTCTTCTGCTCTCTGGATGTTCTGTGTCTTGGCAGAAACTGGTAATCATCTCAGGTAGGATGTGGGCATCTTGCTTTGCCAGGGTTTATGTGAATGGTTGACCTAATATTATTAGGAAATAAGCCACTTGTACCA